>NC_077228.1:524682543-524705161 GCF_027887165.1 Monodelphis domestica
CTTTCTCTCTCCCTCCCCCTTTTCTATCTGTCTCTGTCTCTGTCTCTGCCTCTATCTGTCTCTGTCCATCTCTCTCCCTCCCTGTTGCTCCCTGTTCCTCCCTCCCTCCCTGTCTCTCTCTCTCTCTCTCTCTCTCTCTCTCTCTCTCTCTCTCTGCTCTCTCTCTCTCTCTTCCCCCCTCTCTCTCTTGCTCTCTCTCTCTCTCTCCCTCCCTCCCTATCTCTCTCTCTTTCCCTCTCTCTCTCTCTCTCTCTCTCTCTCTCTCTCTCGCTTGCTCTCTCTCTTTCTCTCTCTCTCTTGCTCTCTCTCTCTCTCTCTTGCTTGCTCTCTAACTTGCTCTCTCTCTTTCTCTCTCTCTCTCGCTCTCTTTCTCTCTCTGTGTGTCTCTCTCTGTGTCTCTCTTTCTCTGTCTCTCTTCTGTCTCTGTCTCTCTCTTTCCCCACATCTCTCTGTCTCTCTGTTTCTCTTCCTCTTTCTCTCTCTGTCTCTTATTCCTCTCTTTCTCCCTTCTCTCTGTCTCTGTCTCCTCTCTCTCTCTCTTTCTCTGTGTCTCTCTCCATCTCTCTCTCTCTTTCTCATTCCTTTTCTGTCTGTCTCCCTCCCTCTCTCTCTCCCCCTTTCTCTCTCTCTCTCTCCCTCCCTCCCTCTCTCTCTCTCTCTCCTCCCTCTGTCTCTCTCTGTCTCTCTCCCTCTCCCTCCCCCCCCCCCCTCTCTCTCTCTCTCTCTCTCTTTCTCTCTCTCTCTCTCCCCTCTTTCTCTCTCTGTCTTTCTCTCTTTGTATTTCTTTTGTATTTCTGTCTCTGCTTCCCTCTGTCCTCTGTCTCCCTGTTTCTTTCTCTTCTTACATGCATCACTTAGCCTCTCAGTTCTCTAGAAAAAAATTTAAATTGCAGAGAAGGTTTTGCTAACCAGGTTTGGTAGAGTTTCCTCACCTGGAATTTCCTTATCCTTATCCTGGTGGCTCGGTGGATAGAGAACTAAGTCTGAGGAAGACCTGTGTTCAAATCTCACCTTGGCCTGGGTAAGTAGTTCAGTGAATAGAGAGCCAGGCCTGCCTGGAGACAGGAGGCCTTGGGTTCAAATCTCATCCCAGATACTTCCTAGCTGTGTAACTCTGGGCAAGTCACTTAAACCCAGTTGCTTGGCCCTAAGTACTCTTCTGCCTTGGAACTGATAACTTAATATTGATTCTAAGACAGGTAAGAGTTTTGTAAAAATGCTCTCTCAGATACCTCTTAACTGTTGACTCTGGGCAAGTCACTTCACTTCTGTTTGCCTCAGTTTCCTCATGTGTAAAATGAGAGTAATAATAGCACTGACCTCTCAGGGTTTTTGTGAAGATCCCATGAAATATTTGTAAAATGTTTTGCAAGCCTTTAAGCACTATATAAATGCAAGCTATCCTTCTTATGCATGCCTTCTTGTTGAAGTTGAAGAGAGACAGCTTGACAGTGTACAGAAATCATAGGATCATAGAAATGGATGTGGAAGGAACATATGAACCATCCAGTTCAAACCCTGCACTTGATAGGTGAGAAATATGAGCTCCAGGGAGGTTCATCAATTTGCCCATTATCACCTGGGTAGTAATTATCAATGGTAGGATTTGAACCTAGGACCTCTGACTCCTAGGCCACCCCTGCTTTCATTGAACCATATAGACACCAAGCTGGTCCATTAGATTCATCTTCCTCTCAGAGGACCATGGAGGGTCAGTGATTTGTGCAGTGGACAGGTAGTGAGCATCAGAGATGGTATTTTGATCCAGGTTTCTCACCCCACTTCTACTGCCATTTCAATTATATGCCCATCTTGTAGTCAGGAACATTTGGGTTCTACTGTTGCCCGTGGCACTTACTAACTGTGTGACCCTGGACTGGTCACTTATAATTTCCCTGTACTTTAACTAACTCCCTAGAACATTTCTAATAGTTCATAGAAGGGTTTTGCTAAGCAATAGTGAAGGGTGTTTCCACCCTGAGGTGGCCCATCTGAACAACTCATAGCTCTTTTTCGTATTTATGGCTGCTTGAGTTTTTCTACTTAAATCTGACCATATGTGACCCTACTGAGTCTCCAGGCTCGCCTGGCTTTTGGATAGTGTCTGCCCAAACTTTGCAAAAACAAAAATAAAAACTGCAGATTTAGTTCCCACTGCAGAATAAAGGACTTTTCTGTCATTAGAGATATTTTAAGCCTCAGAAGGCAAGAATCCCCCCCCTCACAACCCCCCCCCCCCTCGATTCCCACCAACGCTCCCTCCGGTCAATCATGAGGATCTGATTACAGGACCGAATCACCAACCAGGAAGTCCTCGACAGAGCCAACTCCACCAGCATCGAAGTCCTGGTCCTCCAAACCCAGCTACGATGGTCTGGACACGTCATCCGCATGGACCCACAGCAAATACCAAGACAGGTATTCTATGGTGAACTGTCAGCTGGACTCAGGAAACAAGGCTGACCAAAGAAAAGATTCAAGGATCAGCTAAAGTCCAACTTGAAGTGGGCTGGCATTACACCAAAGCAACTAGAACTCGCTGCCTCTGTCAGAAGCAGCTGGCGAACCCACATTCACCAGGCCGCCACCACCTTTGAAGATGAGCGACGTCGACGTCTTGCCACTGCACGTGAATGCCGACACCAGGCCACACCCGCACCTCCCGTAACAACGGGCGTCCCAGGCCCCATGTGCCACAAACTCTGCGCCTCAGCCTTTGGACTCCAAAGCCACATGAGGGTACACCGTAGATGAAACTGCACAAAGACAATCGTCATTCTCGATCACCGAGAGACTACTATATATATATATATGATTGATTCATTCATTTGTTCATTCATTGATTCATTTATTTGCTCACTTACTGATTAATTGATTTATTTGTTCAATGATTACTTGATGGATACATTTGTTCATTCATTGATTCATTTTTTTTTACTGATTGATTGATTGATTTATTCATTGATTGCTTGATTGATTCATTTGTTCATTCATTGATTTGTTTTATTCATTCATTCTTTCATCCATTGATTCGTTGATTTATTTGCTCACTTATTGATTGATTCATTTGTTCTTTTATTGATTTATTTGTTCATTCATTGATTCATTAGTTCACCCACTGATTCATTAGCTAGCTTATTGATTGATTGATTGATTGATTGATTCATTTGTTCATTCATCGATTCTTTGACTTCTTCCTTGACTCATTCACTGATTCCTTCAGCCATCACAGACTCATCAGGTTCCTACTCTGGGGACAGCACAGGGCTATGGAGAGCTGCTCCCTAGGAGCCTGGTCCAGGGGTCTGTCCTGCTGCTCTTCCCTCTCTCTTTTCTCTTGTCGCTCTCACTGCCACCCTGGCCAATGACATCCAGACGTTGGCTTTGCACCAAGCAGTGGGGGCTGATGCCAGGTTCCCTCCGTGGGTCTTGCCCCTCTGCTGAGGGCTTCTCCGGCTCTCTCCTCTCCTTTGTTTGCCGGGCTGTGCTTGTCTGGGCAGGGGCAGGGCAGGAGCTCCCTGACAGCAGGTCCCTGCCGATTGAGATTGGGCCTTCCAGCTGGGTGAGGCTTGTCTCCCCGTGCGCAAGGGGAGGGAATGGGGGTGGGCTGGGCATGTCTGTGTCTAGGTTTCCCTCAGTCTTGGGGAGGATTTTGAAGGCCAAGCCCGGGTGACTAAGAGGCTGTCTTTCACCTTCCGTTTCATAAATCCTTTTACTCCTGGCTTTGCAAAATGCTTCCTGCTTTATTGGCTCTGAAGTGCCCACTTCAAAAGCCCTTCCATTGTCAGGAGAGCCCAGCTTCTGGCGCCCCACCTGAAGTCAAGGCAGGGTGGGGAGGGTGCCCCGGGCTGCCTTCTTACCAGAGGCCACTAAACGCCAACCACCTACCAGCTCCCACTAATGGGACCCCATTAGTGGCTAGGCTCAAGCTGTGCCCTCAGAGGTTACCAGGCTTTAGCCCAGACAAGATATATGGTCGGCTCTCTGTGTCAGAGGACCAGAATTCAAATCCAATCTTTAAAGATTGCAAGTTGCTTAACCTATCTGGGCCTCAGTTTCCTTAATTGTAAAATGAGGGGATTGGGTTAGATTGCCCCTTGAGTTTGCTTCTAACTTTAGGTCTGTCGCTGAGCCTCATTTTCCTCACCTGTAAAATGAGGATGTCTTGCTCTACAGTCTTTAATATCCCATCCATCTGTGGTCTTTGTCCCCATCCATGAATGTGCCTTCCATGGCATTCATTAGTTATTTAAAAATTCTTTTTCAACCCTTACCTTCCATCTTGGAATCAGTACTATGTATTGGTTCCAAGGCAGAAGAGGGGTAAATGCTAGGCAATGGGGGTGAAGTGACTTGCCCAGGGTCACACATCTAGGAAGTGTCTAACTCCACATTTGAACCCGGGACCTCCCATCTCTGGGTCTGGATCTCTATCTTCTGAGCCACCCAGCTGCTCCCTCATTCATTGGTTTAGATCTTGTGACTCCACTCAGAACCAGTTTGTCTCCAGGGAGTACAAGTTACTGAGAGAAACTCAGCATCCTCCTCCGTCTCCCTGCACCAGGCCAGAAGGCCAGAATCTTGGGTTCTTTCCCTCTCTAGGGTTATCCCTTGCCCTAAGCCTGGAGCACTGGAAGAAGAGCTGGCACCAGGGCCGGAACCGGAGTTCCCCAGGGCTTTGGGGAAATCCTAGCGAGTTCGAGGATCCCCCGCGCAGCATCCCAGCTCGTTTCGGTACACTCATGCTCAGCTCAGTCTGGTCTCTCCCCGGAAACCTCCCACGTGATAACCTGCTCGGGTCTGTCCTGATGCTTCAGGCGATCCTGCCGCTTGAGGTCATGTGACCACACTGAGGGCTCCGGAAAGAGCCGGGCCGGAATGCGATCGAACTTGTGTCAGCCTCGGGGAGGGCTTGGGGCGCTGGAGGAGAAGGCGTCAGGGATGCCAGAGCCTCCTGGGGAAGGAAGGGAGCCCTTTGGGAGGTGGCCTTCGCTCTCCGGGGATCCATAAATCTCTCCTTGGAGCCAATGGGAATGACGTCTCCTTGGCACCGAGAACTTGCTGCTGGGCATGACGGCGTTGTCTCCTCTGAAAAATGGCGCCTTCCGGTTCTGTCCGCTTTCAAAGCACAGACACCGTGTGTTAGGCAGCGCGCTGGCACGCTGGATACATCGCTGAAATTCGAGAAGAGAGGAGTTTGGAGCTTGTCCCCGACATTTATTAGCGATCCGAGCCTGGCCAAACCACTTTTAGCCTCAGTTTCCCCATCTACAAAGTGGGAAAATAATAGCCCCTTTCTGTCAGGATTGTTTTGACAATTAAATATGATTATATACATAATATGTCTATTATGTCACATATGATTACATACACAGATACTATATCCCTTTATAGTCTATCATATGTACCATACCATATCATATATGATTCTATACATGTATACTATATCCCTTTATGGTATTTCTATCATATATATCATATCACATCATATAATATATGGTTATATACATATATACCATATCCCTTTATAGTATGCCTATTATATATCTCACATCATACCATATCCCTTTATAGTATATCTATTATGTGTCTCATATCATATATGATTATAAACACATATACTACATCCCTTTATAGTATATCTATTATGTGTATCATATCAAAAATCATTACATATATATACCATATCCCTTTATAGTATGTCTATTATATGTATATGTATATGTGTGTATGTATAGTATATATTTTAAATCTATATAATATTACTATATTATAACACGATATAGTGATATAAATATAATATAAAGTAATAATATAGAACATAAGGTATTCTATATTATATATAGTGTGCATATTATATATCTTTTGAAAAGCAGGACACAGATATTAATGACTATGATTAATAATTATTCTATTCATTACATATTTTGTTATTCTATTCCTATAGAATAATCTATTATTGTCATGCTCGGGAGGCTGCTGGGATCTGGATCCTGAAGGCTCTCGGTTTTCCATAGACAGTTTTAGTGACGTGGCCGAGATCACAGTGGTCCGAGGTATCAGTCAGTGTTAGAGGACTTGTGGACTCGGCTGCTGACTCCAAAGCCAGTGCTCGATGGCCCAGTGGATGGAGCTCTGGTCCTGGGGTCGTGAAGATCAAATCGTATTCAGATTCTTACTGGGTTAGCAAATGGTTAACGAGTAATTACCTCGGAGGATACTCCTCACAACCCTGTGAGGTAAGTGTTGCTGTTGTGCCCATTTTATAGCGGTGGAAACTGAGGCAGACAAAGGGGAAGTGACTTGCCCAGGGGCATACATCCACTAAGTATCTGAGCCTGGAGAAGAACAAAGAAAGGGGTGAGGAGGAGAACTGTCAGCCAAATGAACCAACACCTTCATCAATTCTGGTAGTAGAGGCAAGGAAGGGGGAGGAGGCCCTCTCTGGCGCCTGCCCTTTGGGGCCAAGCTTGACCGCTGTCCATCGAGAGAGCTCAGGTGCCATCTTTCGGTGGCTGGAGGGCTCTCTTGGTTCTGAGAAGCCTTTTTCCCCTTTAAAAAACCAGGCCTTTCCCAGTTTGAGGAGAATGACCTTAAGCCCTGGTGGCTCATCAAAGCGTTGCCAAGGCCAGATGGCCAGTGGAAAACCCCCATGGTCGGTAGAGAAAGATTCCGTGCCTTGTGCTGCTCTTTTCTTTGCCTCCTAAATCTCTTCTGAAGAGGGTTCCTTCTTCCTCCTTTCCACGTCCCTCCCCCAGTTCAGGGACTCCTTCCTGGCAGGATTCGGGCCCAGCAAGCCTGGAGTGCCCAGCCGGGCTCCTAGAAGCCCCAGAGAAGAGGCAAAGCAGCAGCCACCCCAAAGTTGGCTATTTACTGTTCCAGGTAAAACCCTGCCTTCGATCCAATTATCCCTCTTTCTACCTCTTCCCCCTCCTCCAAAGGAAATTGCCTTTTGAATCAGCCAACTCTCTAATTACCAGATTGAACGATTGAAATTTGGAGGGCAATTAAATGGAAGCATTTCTGGTTTGGAGCCCGTGGTGTCCCCCGCCTTCTCTCGCCCTCCCTCCTCTGTCTGGAGCCTTTCTCTAATTTGGAGGCAGTTACAGAAAGACAAGCAAACCTTTAAAACCAAGAAGTATGTCTCCCGGAATTCCTCTGTGGATGTTTTATAGTCTGAGCAGAGTCGGATCTGGCCAATTGGTTCTCTGCACGAGCACGTAAGAGACACCCGGTTCAAGGGGGTCGCATCCTCGTGCATCTCGCCAGAAAGATAACCACCTTCTGGAGGGCCCCGCTACGAGGCGCCAAGGGCGCGGGAACCCCCGGGAAGGGGGTGCTGAGAGATGGGAGAGGGTCTGGGGCTGAGCTCAGAGCCTTGCAGCCAGCCACCCACCAAGATGATCCACAGACTCAGAATGGCACGTGGCTTCCACTGGGCAAGGCTTTTGAGGTCGAGGAAACTGAGGTCCAGAGAGGGACAGGAAATAGCGGAGTGGAGACCGATGGCCAAACCCTGGGACCGTAGGACCATCGGTCTGTTGGAGATCATCCATGCTATTGGAATATAAGCTTCCTGAGGACAGGAGGGAAGAGCTGCCATTCTCAGCACAATGTCTGGCATGGAGCAGGTGCCTAATAAATGTTTGTTGACTGACTTAAACTAACCTCCTCATTTTTACAGATGAGGAAACTGAGGCTCTGGAAGATCAAGAGATTTGCTTAAAGAGAGTAAGACCCTGGGTAAATAACTTAACAAGTCACAAATCACTTAATGAGCCTCAGTTTCCTCATCTGGCAAATGAGCTGGAGAAGAAAATAATAAACCACTCCAGGATCTCTCCAAGAAAATCCCAAATGGGATCCCAAAGAGCCAGACCCAATGACTGAACAACAACAATCTACATGGTATCGGGGGTAAGATTTGAACCAAAGACTTCCTGACTCCAAGCCCAGTACTGCATTCAGTGTTTTCTAGCTGCTTAAGCAACTGAGCTCAGCACTTTATTAGCCAGAATAATGAGTGGAAATACGGAGCTAATGGATGGCATGCTTCCTCCCTCTGGTGGTGACACCCCAGACGAGCCCCTCTGCTCCCCAACACAGGGGCTCCGACAGTGCCTTGTCTTCATCTCACCTGGATTTGTTTTGAAAAATCCTCTGAAAAACTCCCACCATGAGTCACCCCTCAACCAAGGAGCATTTATTGACTGCCTGCCATTGAGCGTAGAGTGTGTTAGGCACTGGGGATAGGAAGAGGGGAAGGAGACAATCCCTGCCCTCATGGAGATGACAGCCAAGTGTGTGGGTCTATGGAAAGGCAAGGGAAGCCCATAAGCATTTTCCAGGCACTGTGCTATGGGAACAGGTTGGTGGTGCCTTCTTGTTAGTGGATATAGTACTGGATTGGGAGTCAAAAAGACATGAGTTCAAATCCTGCCTCAGATACTATTTGTGTGACTTATTAGACCATTTGCTGTCTTGCAGACTCAGTTTCCTTATCTGTAAAATGAAGGTAATAATAATAATACCTTCCTTGAAGGGGTTGTTTTTGAAGATCACATGGAACAACATATACAAAGTATTTTGCCAACCATAAGCCTATATGAACACTAACTATTATATGCAAAATATTTCTTGTTTTGATATGTGTCCAACACTTTATTGGGGATTTCCTTAGCAGAGATACTGGAGTGGTTTGTCATTTCCTTCTCCAGCCCATTTTACACATGAGAAAACTGAGGCAAGCAGGGTGAAGTGACTTGCCCAGGGTCACACAGTTAATAAATGGCTGAGGCTGGATTTGAACTTATGAAGCTGTCTTCTTGACTTGTGATCCAGTGCTCTATCCACTGGGCCATCTAGCTGTCCCATACACAAAACAGCTCCATGGTAATTTTGGGGAGGAAGCCCTAGGAATTGAGGGCAGGAGTTCCGGAAAGGCTCCTTCTAGAAGGTAGGGTCTGAGCTGTGTCTTCCTTTCCGTATTACTTATGCTCCAGCCTAACAGTCCGACCTGCTATATACTATACAACTACAAAGCTTTTGCCTTCCCACGTCTGCACCTTTTCTCACCCGCTCCTCTATTCCAGCAATGCCCTCTCCTTTCTCCATCTTGGCATGTGGAGATCCTACCTGTCCCTCACATCCCATTTCAGCTGCTATGCCGTGCCTTGGTATAATGGAGGGGAATCATGGAATCATAGACCTAGAGATGAAGGAGGTCCCAGTGGTCACCTAGTCCAACCCATTCACTTTAGAGATAAAGACCCTGAGACCCAGAGAGGTTCAAGGACTGGTCCAAGGTAACACACAGGTAGTGACAAAGGCAAGATTGGAACCCATTGAATCTGGAAGACAAAAAGGGAGACTTTTTGGCCATCTCCACGACTTCTCCACCCAGGCCAGGGGCTTCACTTCTTCCCCATTAAAACCTTAGACTTTGGCCCTGAAACCACCCTTTGTTGTTGTTCAGTCCAGTCTATTCATGACCTCTTTTTTTTCTTGATAAAGATACCAGAATGGTTTGCTATTTCCTTCTCTAGCTCATTATACAGATAAGGAAACTGAGGTAAGCATTCTTAAGTGACCTGCCCAAGGTCCCACAGCTACTAAGTGTTGGAGGCCAGATTTGAACTCAAGAAGATGAGTCTTTCTGTCTCCAGGCCTGTAAAACACCTCTCTTTCATTTCTTCACAGTGCCTTGAGAGTCCATCCCTCCCCTTTCAGTTCTGCTTCATGTCTTATCTTTTCATTAGAATGTAATCCTTCCTTCCTTCCTTCCTTCCTTCCTTCCTTCCTTCCTTCCTTCCTTCCTTCCTTCCTTCCTTCCTTCCTTCCTTCCTTCCTTCCTTCCTTCCTTCCTTCCTTCCTTCCTTCCTTCCTTCCTTCCTTCCTTCCTTCCTTCCTTCCTTCCTTCCTTCCTTCCTTCCTTCCTTCCTTCCTTCCTCCCTTCCTCCCTTCCTTCCTTCCTTCCTTCCTTCCTCCCTCCCTTCCTTCCTCCCTCCCTCCCTCCCTTCCTTCCTTCCTCCTTCCCTCCCTCCCTCCTTCTTTCCCTCCCTCCCTCTCTCTTTCTCTCTTTCTTTCTCTCTCTCTCTCTTTCTTTCTCTCTCTCTCTCTTTCTTTCTTTCTCTCTTTCTTTCTTTCTTTCTTTCTTTCTTTCTTTCTTTCTTTCTTTCTTTCTTTCTTTCTTTCTTTCTTTCTTTCTTTCTTTCTTTCTTTCTTTCTTTCTTTCTTTCTTTCTTTCTTTCTTTCTTTCTTTCTTTCTTTCTTTCTTCTTTCTTTCTTTCTTTCTTTCTTTCTTTCTTTTCTTTCTTTCTTTCTTTCTTTCTCTCTCTCTTTCTTTCTTTCTTTCTCCATCCATCTACCCATCTCTCTCTCTCCATCTATGTATCTATAACCGGAGGCTTGCTGCCATTAATTTAAGCTTTAATTAACTCCATTAATTAGATTAAGCTGCTTAGTTGTTTTGGGGGCAACATTTGGCAATACTATAAGAAGATTTATTTTTTCAAAGGCTAGATTCCTGAAAAATTGTGTATAATGCATACTTGCATAAATCCAGACCAGTTTTAAATATACTAAAAGAATGACTAGCAGAATTAAGGGTGACCTATTTTGGAAATCAAAAACTCCTTTGTCAAGTGATTGGGCTATGGAGCAAAATACTAGTTTTAGGGATTTATTGGTAGGTTGGCCTTTCGTGTATAAATCAATTTCTATAGAATGTTGTTTTTTAAATCTTTATCTTCCATCTTGGAATCAATACTAGGTAATTGTTTCAAAGCAAAAGAGCAGTAAAGGCTAGGCAATGGGGGTTAAGTGACTTGTCCAGGGTCTTACAGCTAGGAAGTATTAGAGGTCAGATTTGAACCCTGGACCTGGCTCTCAATCCATTGAACCATTTAGCTGCCCCACCCCGAGTGGTTTTAAGATGGAGCACAACTAGTTGATGAATTACACGATAAAAATCTTATGATGCTATTTTATAACCTAGGATGGTGCATCTTTATAACTTATATGGAAAGACTTAAGAACTAAGTTTGAATCTCATCTCAGATGCTTATGAGCTGTATTACCTTGGTCCAGTAAATTTCCCATCTCTCGGACTCAACTACTCATCTATAAAAGGAGGTTTGACTTCTAAAGGTTCTCTCACTTTTAAATCTATGACCCTATAATTCTACCAGTGGGACCTGGGGTGAATCACTTTGGGTCTTAACTTTCTTCGACTTTAATTTGAGGTGGTTGGATTCGAGGGCCTCTGATATTCCTCCCAGTTCTAAATCTGGTTCTCACTGTGGATTTATATCCTGTCTCTGAGGCTTTCGACTTGTGTGGCATTGAGTGAATCAACTTAATTTCTCTGGGTCTCAGTTTCTCCATGTGTAAAATGAATAGAATAGACTAGGTTCCTCTCTTAGGTACCTCCTAGTTCTAGATTTAGGATTCTGTGGAAGGCTGGTGACATTTTCCAAAATTAGGCATATCACCCAGAGGAGCTTTCTTTTCCTGCATGAGACACTGAATTTGTGAGAAACTCAGTGTTTCCAATGGAAACTAATCTCTGTAAATCACTCTCTTCATCCTTAGCGCGGTCCTTCTGGAAAATCTCCTTTGTACCCTGAGGAGGTCAATGAGCATCGTTCTCAGAGGATGCTTGAGACTGGGTGGAACAGGGCTTGATGTTGGAGACCAAAGATCTAAGAGAAACTAGGTCTTAGGGTCTTAGAGTCTTAGGTACGCTTGTTATCCTTCTACTCCAAGAGGACCAAACCGACCTCATTGATGATGTCTTGACTTGAGCATAAATTGTGTTTAAGTGAGGCAGAGTTGTTGGTTTTCCGCCTTCTTCTAGTCATCAAAGTCCAGTGGATAACCCTGGCTTCTTCCATGTCTGACCAAACCCTAAGAGCTCCATCAGCATTTGCTTCAGTTACCTTCATGACGATGGAACGAGTCATTCTCATTCACTCCTTCTGCAACTGGCCTATCTTAGGTATAGGCTTGAAAGCAACCTTTGGGGCTCATTCTTATGCATCTCTCTAACTTTATAGATGAGGAAACCCAAACCAGAGATGTGCCTTGGCCAGGGTCACTCAGACTGGAAAAGTCGGAAGTGGGATTTGAACTCGGCTCCTTGGACTCCAAGACCAATGCTCTTTCTAGGGATCCATTATGGCTCCAGAGAACGCCTCTGAATACATTTTCAAGTGCCACGTGATCATTGGTTTTAGAGAAAGAAGAAAGAGGGATTGTGCTCAGAATAACCCTCCAATGGCTGTATTACCAGGCCATTTTTACAGATAAGGAACAGAGGTGAACTCATTTATTCAATGTCACGCTGCGTTCCCAGAGCACTAAGCAGGGCCTAGCTCCCTCCTTGTGGGCATCTGAATCTTGTCTCTCCCTCCCTGTCACCAATTTGTTTCACAGCGGTCTCATTTTGCTAAGTTTTCCATGGTCTCAGCTCCATTCTGATTGTGGTTGTTCCTGTCTTTATAAGATGAAAAGGAGGAGGGTGGTGCAGGGAGGAAGGGGGAAGCTAGACAGGAATAATTGGCTAAGAGCTCGTAATTTCTGTTTTGATTCACTAAAAGTCTCCGAACCCACAAATATTCCATCTAGGATTTATCTATGACGCTGGCAGTCTTAGCTGCTCTCACACTCATTACAGCTCAATGACTGGAAGGGACAAGATTGCTTGTCATCTCTCATCCCAGGGAATCCAGTTCAGTTAGACATGCTCCACTCCCAAACAAGGGCTTAAGATGCCAGAAATGAGGAAGTAGGAAGCCCAGCAGCGCATGCCTTGGTGGCCACTGGCTCCAGAGATTTATTAGCTGCGGAGAGCACGAAGCCTCTTCTTCCTCTAGACAACAAGCAACTTGTCCAGCCCTGGGGCTAAGAGGCTTCTGAGGAGCCAGAGAGGGAATTCTGGAATGGGATGAGGCTTCAAGGGATCACTCCATTCATTCCGAACACGAGTCCAGGCAGATAGCTGTATTAGTCTTCAAGGAAAAGGATTTCAGATGGGAAATGGTGCCCTTGAACCCAGGGCACCAGGAAGAAGTTCTTGAGAATCCTCTGCTATTCTGACCTTTCCTGACCATCTCAGCCCTCTTTTACTAGGAATCTTACGGGGTGCCAATGATTGTTTCTGGAGCTAGGGTGACCTGAATGAACCAAAAGTCAACATAACTTCCCTGAAAGTTGAAATTTGGTGCCAGAGAAATGCTACCTGCAGGCTGGTCAAGAAGGATGTATTTAGCCAGGCACTGTGCTAAACACTAGGGCTATAAAAAGCAAAAAGTCCCTGTTCCAGCATGGAATGAGTTCATGTTCTGTGCACATTTACAGGGTGTCCCAAAAATCTTAATGTAGGTTGAAGCTTTTGGAACTAAAACTTTTGGGATACCCTTATTTATCTATCTATCTATCTATCTATCTATCTATCTATCTATCTATCTATCTATCTATTCATTCATTCATTCATTCATTTATTTATTTATTTATTCATTCATTCATTCATTCATTCATTCATTCATTTATTTATTTATTCATTCATTCATTCATTCATTTATTCATTCATTCATTCATTTATTCATTTATTTATTTATTCATTCATTTATTTATTTGTTTATTTATTTATTTATTCATTTACTTATTCATTCATTTATTTATTTATTTACTTACTTACTTATCTATCTATCTATCAATCTATTTATTTATTTATTTATTCATTTATTTATTTATTTATTCATTCATTCATTCATTCATTCATTTATTTATTTATTCATTTATTTGTTTGTTTATTTATTTATTCATTTATTTATTTATTCATTCATTTATTTATTTGCTTATTTATTTATTTATTTATTTGTCTATCTGTTCATTCATTCGTTTATTCATCTATCTATTTATTTATTCACGTATTTATTTATTTATTCATTCATTCATTCATTCATTTATTTTAATCTCTTTACCTTCTGTCTTAGGTGGTCTGGGCTGTATATTCACCATATTTCTTTCTTTCTTTTTCAAACCCTTACCTTCCATGCTAGAATCAATACTATGTTTTGGTTTCAAGGCAGAAGAATGGTAAGGACTTGGCCATAGATTTGTTTGACTTGCCCAGGACCACATAGCTATAAGTGTCTGAGGCCGGATTTGAACCTAGGACCTCCCATCTCTAGGTCTGGCTTTCAATAGATTGAGCCACCTAGCTGTCCTGAGAATACCTTTTGTGTGTAATAAATACAAGGTCATGGGGGGTGGGAGCGAAAAAATACTAGAACTATATTGGCAAATCTATGGCACACATATTAGCGTGTACCAGAGGGGACTTTTCCCTTCCCCCTTTACACACGTGCCTGAGGACATTTCTCATATCATCCATCCCTCAAGGAAAATCACTTATTACCTTTAATAAAAATAGATAATCAATCAGAAGTTCTGGAAACAATTCAACAATCATAGCAGCGAGGTTGAGAGATCAGAGGGGTACTGAGAACACAATTCACATTTAATATTAGGCTGATCATTTTTCAGGGTTTACTAGGGAGTTTCTCAAGGGGAAGAATCAAGTCACTGAGGCATGATGAAGCTTGGTGTACCTATACAAGTCTTTCCTTATAAATGATTTATGTACTGGCTTTAGGAGAATGAGTCTCTGTGCAGGGGAGTAAGGGATATTCTGGGCTTGGCCTGTGGGTACAGCTTTTGCTGGGAATGATGTACCTAAGCAAAAGTTAGCCCATACTAGTCTTTTGGGTTTGGTTTTGTGAGTCTAATCTTTTGGTGACATTTTGGGGAAATAGTGTGCAAGCATTTTGCTCTTATATTGCTTTTTCTGAGACCAGGGAGAGGATAACAATCATGTCAATGTCATTAGTAGGGGATGTTGATGAGTGAAGTCATGCAGAGGGGGCTGAGTGGGCAAGTCCATCCTGCCAGAGAGTCACTCTGTGACCTCTTGACATCCATGAGTAACCTTGTCAAGATATTGTGGCCTGATGGCTCCCAGCACCCCAACATTGGTGGCTCCAGAACAGTTTCCTTCTGGGTCTAGACAGAAGAGGCTGATATTCTTTAAGTCCCCGATGTCTCTTCCCAGCCTCTCTTATTCCCCAATTTGTCCTTCCTCCTAGGGAAATGTCCCTCTGTTCACCCACTGAATGTATGTGTACATTGGATGTTTTGCTAGATCCTCCCCTCCCCCTCATCACCCCGTAAGTTGCTTCCTATTCATTAATGACTGTGACTCTGCTGAGGGTCTTCCTTGAGTCTTGGATTATTTTGAAATTTCCCAAACTCCCCGGGTCAACGTCATCTTCAGTATTTTATGGTTTTAGCTTGATTCTGATTGTAAGTTTTTCTGCTTTTAGACAGCATGATGGGGGGACAGAAGGTGGAAGAACTAGATGAGAATAATGGCCTAAGAGCTTGTAATTTCTCTTTTGATTCACTAAAGGTCTCAAAAGCCACAACTATTCCATCTTGCATTTATCTTTGGTCGGGGCAGTCTTTATTGCTCTCACACTCATTACTGTTCAGTGGCTGGAGAGAAGGTCATTCCTTATCCTCTCCCAGCCTGGAGAAGCCAGTTAAATGAGACATTCTCGACTCCCAAGCAATGGCTGAAGCAGCCAGAAAAACGAGGACCCTCAGAGGCCTCGAGGTCCCTTCGCCCAGATCCTGGAAAAAGTTTCTTCCTCACGGCTTAAGCACTGTGGGGATGGTGGGAAGGTTGCCAAGTAGAGTGGATGGATGGTATCCATACTCTCGGTCTATTGGGAAACCTCTTATTGTAGTGGGTTGAGGGAGATTATATGCCCGTCTCCATGAGAGAGGAAGCCAGTCTGGTACCCAGGAGGGCTCAGGGTTAAGTCTGGACTCTGACACAGACTCTGGCTGCTGTGTGAGTGCCTCCGTCTCCCGTGACCGCCAAAGTCTTCAGGTAGAATGTAGGAGTGTTCCAGAAGGAGTTACCATGTTGGTCACAGACACTAGCCAGGTGGTTGGCCAACAAGGCCCTCTTCCAACTCTCAGAGTCTATGTAACCTTTCCCGTCTCTCCAACTGCTACAGTCTTCCATCCTCAAGTACTTTGTATTGAAAATCCTGGTTACGTTTTTCCCTTTGGCTTTAGATGGTGTGTGTCTTAGGGATGTGGAATCAAGTCATATGTATTCTCGGACACTCACTGGCTGTGTGAACTTGGGCAAGTCAGTGTATTTGTCTCAATTTTCCCATCTGTACCACAACAATAATAGTAGTACCTTTTATTAGCCAATCATTGTTGGTTAATGATCATGAGTATCAATCATTAATAATTAATATCATTGATGCCTAATAATCACTCTCAGGTTTTTTTGTGAGGATCTGCAAAGCTCTCTGTAAACCTTAAATTGCTTTAGAATGCCAGCTCGATGATTATTATCTAAACTTGTTTTCTCTCTAATTGGAATATACACCCTTTGTGAACTGGGATTGTTCTATTCCTAATACTAATAGTAGCCAGCATTTCTATCCCATAGTGCCCTAATATAAGAGATTCCTCTTTTTTATAAACCCTTGCCTTCTGTCTTAGAATCAACACTGTGTATTGTGTGTTAGGCAATGGGGGTCAAGTGACTTGCCCAGGGTCATACAGCTGGGAAGTGTCTGAGGTCAAATTTGAACCCAGGACCTCCCGTCTCTGGGTCTGGCTTTCAGTCAAAATAGATTCTTAATAAATGTTTAAAGTTTGGTTCTGTGACAATTCTCTCTACTCCTTCAGAGATGATGCCTACAAAGCCTTTCCTAGTCTTCTTTAACCTTAGACTCTTTCCTCTGGGTTTATCTCCAATTTATCTTGTTTGTACTGAGCTGCTTACATGTTTTCTCCCCCATTGGGCTGTTAAGCACCTTGAGAACAGAGACTCATTTTGCTTTTCTTTGAAGACCAAGTGCTTACCACAATGCTGGTACATAGTAGGTGCTTGTTAATTTGACTTGTGGAGCCTTGTTCAGTTCTGCCCCACTCTTTGTGACTCCATTTGGGGTTTTCTTGGCAAAGATCCTGGAGTAGTTTGCCATTTCCTTCTCCAGTTCACTTGACAGATGAAGAAACTGAGGCCAACAGGTTGAAGTGACTTGTCCAGGGTCACCAAGTTAAGATCCTGGAGTGGTTTGCCATTTCCTTCTCCAGCTCATTTTACAGATGAGGAAAGCCAATAGACTTACCCAGGATCACTCA
Source organism: Monodelphis domestica (assembly GCF_027887165.1). NCBI lineage: Eukaryota > Metazoa > Chordata > Mammalia > Didelphimorphia > Didelphidae > Monodelphis > Monodelphis domestica. Next base: position 524,699,782 of record NC_077228.1, read on the forward strand.
GCTGGTAAGTGTCTGAAGCTAGATTTGAACTCAGGAAGACTTGACTAGATAAGAGCTAATAGGATAGGATCTATGTGAGAGCTTACATCCTATTAGCCTAGATTTTATCTGGACTTTGATTTATTTCCATTTTATTCAATTCAACAAATCTTTGCTAAGAGAGAGTAACTTTCTCACCCCCAATAAGGGCAGAAACTATATCATTTTTGCTTTTGTATTAACACCGCTGTAAATCAGCAAGAATTTATTAAGATCCTACTATGTGCCAGATACTGTGCTAGAAGGAAAGAGAAGGGATAAAAGACAGGAAAGAAAGGCATCCCAGGGGAATGGAGAGAGCTCTGGTTTGGGTTTGTAATTTACCTAGGATACTCTTGGTGTTACCTTGAGAAAGTTGATGACTTCCCTGGATCTCAGTTTCCTCATCTGTAAAATGCTGTTTGTTGGGAGTCCCAGCTTTTGAGCCATGAATTTGGGCATAGTTCCTGCCCTCAAGGAGTTTCTGTTCTGCACACATCCGGATATTAAAATAGATACAAGGTCAATTGTTGGGGGGAGTGGGAGTGGGGTGGGAAAAGCTTCTGACTGGAGCTCTGAAGGTGAATCAGAAAGACGTCCTAGAGGGGATCATTTTACGACAGTCCTGGAGAGATGCTCAGGACTGGGATAGTCATGCGCAATCCCACTTCTCCTCTTGGATAGGCAGAGAGTGAGTGACTCTTTCTAATCCATCTCTGAGCCAAAGAGCCCCCAGAACTGAGGCTGGGCTTATCTCCCAGTCTGAATCCCACCTGGATCAAATCTTTGTAAGGGGAGGATCAAAAGAAAACAGAACTGCAGGGCTAGCTGCTTCTCCCCAAGCTTCCTGCGCCTTTAAGTCCCCCTCCAGAGGACAGTTAAGCCCTCACATTCCTGGGGACGTGGTCAGACCCTAATCTGAGTTCTGATATCCCTGGCAGAAGATCTGACCGGCGGCCCCCAAACAGCCTTCCTGGCCACAGATGGTGAGGGAATGTAGAGCTAGATTGAGAAGGGACTTTGGAGGTCAGCAAATCCAGACCCCTCATTTTACAAATGAGGAAACAGAGGCACAAGGTAGTGAGCTAGCTTGCTCAAGGTCATAAGTAGCAGAAGTGGGATTTGAACTTGGGTCCTCTAACTTCTGGCACACTTTTCTCTGCATCAAGTTGTACTCACTAAGTGTTATTTTTCAGATGTATACACTGAGGCTCAGAGATAGAGGCCTTGTCCAGGCTAGTTAAATGGAAGACTGGGGATTTGAACCCAGGTTATCTGACTTCAAATCCAGTGTTCTTTTCACTTTTTTCAAGATTCTTGAGAGGTTCACATGGACTCTAAGGAAGGTAAAGGGTTTTCGTCACTCTAAAAGGGCACATAGTTATAGATTGTTGAGCAGGGAAATAGGGCAGCTGTGTGGTCTAGTGGACAGAGCACTGGACTTTGAATTAGGAAGACTTATCTTCATGAATTCAAATCTAGCTTCACTTAGTAGCTGTGTGACCCTGGACAAGTCACTTAACCCTGTTTGTCTTAATTTCCTCATCTATCAAGTGAGCCACAGAAGGAAATGGCAAACTAGTCCAGTATATTTGCCAAGAAAACTCCAGATGGGGTCACGAAGAGTCAGGCACAATTGAAACAATTGAATAATAACAACATACTGGAAAATGGTTCCTGCTGCTGCTGTCCATCTCTTGTGTCTTCTCTCCTGATTCTTCTGGAAACAGTGGAACCTTCATCAGAATTTATGCCCCTTGTGGGCAGGAGCCAGGCTTACCTTTCCTTTCTATCCCCAGGACTTAGAGCAAGACCTGACACACTCTGGGTTCAGTCTCAAAAATCTAGAGCTGAAAGAGACTTCAGAATCAATCAGCCGATCAACAGACATTTATTAAGTGCCTACTATGTGCCAGGGACTGTGCTAAATGCTGGGTGTTCAAAGAGGCAAAAAGCAGCCCCAGCTCTCAAGGACCTCACATTCTAAAACCACTGACTCCAATTCACCCATTTTATAGATGAGGAAGAAGAGTCACTGGGAAATGAAATGACTTGTCCATAGTCATTTTAGCCCAGGCTCTCTAGCTCCAGAGACAGCAGTTTTCCCTTTCGACCATTTTGAGCTCAAGCCTTTGGTAGTTTAAAAGGAGTTGTGAAGAACTCAAGGAGATCATGTCAGTTCAGCTGAGCATCTCGGAGACACGAGCATTTTTTCTTAGCTTGGCACAGGCAGCCCCCACTGGAAGGGAGGGTGTCTAGACTGCTAGCTATCTAAAGCACCCACTCTGTGCCAGGCACGGTGATGGGAACTAGGGCTACGAAGGCAGAAATGGAACAATCTCTCCCCTCACTGAGCTCACATTCTATTTGGGGGTGACAAGCTGAACATGAATGAATATACAGAAAATAAATACAAGGTGGATTGGGTAGGAGGGGTCAGGAAAGACTTCATCCTTAACCCATAGTCCATGAACGGAGGACTTATTCTGACGCCGAATTTGGTGTTCTTTGTAATATGTATTTTATGTATCTAAACCATTATTCTAAAAAAAAATAGATGCTAGATTGCCAAAGGGGACCATAATATGCAAAAACATTAAGGCCCCTGGTGTAGACGGTAGTGTTTGGGTAGACTTTTGAAGAAAAGAAGAGTTTTTAAGGGGTGGAAGTGAGGAAGTGCATTCTGGGCATAGCGTACCACCACGTTAAAATTCTGGACATGGGAAGTCAAGAGGGGCAGTTGGAATGGCCTTCTTTTCCTCTTTTTATTCACTTGACCAGTAGTTCTGGAATATTGACAAATCCTGGGCCACTGGCAGTGGGGCCGCCAAGAGAAATCTGGAATGTAGCCCCTTCAAAATCCAAGACCGGGGAGTTGAGAAGAATTCTTCTTGAGAAGTTCCTCCAGTCTGGTAGAGTCCATCTTAGGAGTTCCTTTCAGGTTTGTGTTGAAGGTCCACCATGAGCCAGAGGTCCCCATGTTTGTTATTCCGTGGCCACCTTGCCCTTCTGAGTACCCAGTTGGTACTCTCTGGGAGGGGGCATGTCTCAAGGGCAGCCCTTGACCAACGTTCATCTCCAGCTTTGTTGCTGGGCAAATCCCAAGTCCTGCACAGATGAGATGCCAGAGATTCTCTTGGGCTCTGGTTACCGCACTTTTGCCACCTTACATCTATTGTCTAAACTTGGAACGGGCATATTTGCCCTCATTGTCAGCAACACTATAAAAGAGACAATTGCCACTAGATGTGCTATCTTGCAGGTTGGCACAACAGAGGCGACGGAAAGAACAGCTTCATGGTAGGGTGTGATTCTTTTTCTCTTTTCTTTTCTTTATTTTGCTCCTCTCTCTCTCTCTCTCTCTCTCTCTCTCTCTCTCTCTCTCTCTCTCTCTCTCTCTCTCTCTCTCTCTCTCTCTCTCTCTCTCTCTCTGTCTCTCTCTCTCTGTCTCTCTCTCTCTGTTTGTCTCTCTGTCTCTCTCTCTGTTTGTCTGTCTCTCTCCCTCTCTCTGTCTCTTTGTCTCCGTCTCTCTCTCTTCTCTCTCCCTCCCCCACCTCTTGGGTATCTCCTCCCCTCTCTGTTTCCCAGCCTCCTTCTTCCATTGCCTTGGTCCAGGTGATCCTGATGAGAGGAAGTTTGAAGCAACAGAAGTTCAGCTAAGGACCTGCTTTGTTAATCCCAGGTTGCTTCTGTTCTCTCCCAAGAGCACCTTTGGAGAGAGCTGAGGGACTTCCACATAGATGCTAGGGGCAACGAGGGGTCCAGAGTACCTCCTCCTCTGTTCTTCTCAGGATGGAGATAAAGATAACTTGAATGCTTTCTCCCCATCATACCCCTACTTGGAGCTTATCTTCCCAGCCTTGTCTTCTAAACTTTTCAACCCCGATTTTGTTGACGGGCTCTTAACCTTCCCATCTGACCTTGGTTCCAACCTAGACCTCATCCCAATAACCCAGAGCCCACCCCACCAATGCTTGCCTCATTCCCCCAATATGATCTTATCTTCTAGGTCTGTCCTCATTCATATCCCTGGCCCGATCCCACCAATCAATCCATTTTCTCCCCCAAACCCAAGCTTATTCTTTCAGTTCTGACCTCAACTACAAATCTACCTCATTTCTTTAGGTTTTACTTCCTCCCAAACCAGACCTCATCCTCCCAGTCCTGACCTTCTCCCCATCTTTATTTTGCTTTATTTTTATTTTTTTAAACCCTTACCTCAATACTGTGTATTGGTTCCAAGGCAGAAGAGGGGATAGGGCTAGGAAATGGGGGTTAAGTGACTTGCCCAGAGTCATACGGCTAGGAAGTGTCTGAGGTCGGATTTGAACCCAGGACCTCCCATCCCTAGGCCTGGCCCTCAATCTACTGAGCCATCTAGCCACCTCCCTTTACTCCTTTTTCAATCATCATCTCATCTCACTTCTCCAATCTCCAGTCCCAATGGGAACATCACTTCCAAATCTTTTCTCACCTCCACTCCTGACCTTAACACCAATTCCAGCTCTGATGCCAACCCCCAGCCTGTCCTCCCCCCTAGTTATGCCCACCCTCCATCTAGCTGAAGCTGGTGGAACAGGCTCCTACTTTGTCATCAGATGGTAATAAGTATTTGCTGGCTTTGAATTTATTTAATAATTAATTTATTTTTTCTAGGTTTATTGGTAAGTGGAAGGGCTGATGACTAGGAAAAGAAGGGAGAGAAGGAGGAACAAAGAAAGGAAGAGGGAGAAGAAGATGGGAAGACAGGAAGGTTTTGTATTTGCTCAGAACTGGGGAACAGAATTAAAAATTCTAAAAGCAAAAAATCAGGATTAATCTTTTCTCCTCTTTCCTTGGGCAACGTGGGATGGTGGGAAAGAAGAGAGGATTTTGGAGCCAGAGGACCTGCGTTCAAATCTCATCTCTGCTTCTTACTACCCGAGTGACCTTAGGCAAATCATATCATTTCCCTTGACCCACTTTTTTCAGCCGTGACTACATTGGTCTAGCTGACCTCTGAGGCCCCTTCCAGCACCAAACCTCTGCTTCTGGCTCCTGTTCTTCGAAGGCATTAATGATCATGATCCTGCACTGTTTTCAGCTGTAGACTTTAGTCTGGGGCCTGCGTAGAGCCAGGCTGGAAATCTTACCAGCTTATCTTCAGTCTTCTTTTGCCCGGATAATCTTTGAGCCTTTGGCTGCTCTGAATCCTTGCTGTCAGGGAGAGAAGGGTCCAGTGTGCTCAATGACAAGCTTGCCTGTGATTTCCAAGATGGCGGGATGGAGATCTTTGTTCACTGCGCCCCTGGAGATGTAGGATGGAATCCAAAGACATGAAGGGCATCTTAACACTAGAGCAGGAAGGCACCTCTGAGACCGC
>NC_077228.1:524737939-524762939 GCF_027887165.1 Monodelphis domestica
CCCAGGGACCCTCAGTGCATCTTGAGTGTCAAAAACTTCAGAAAGAGAAAACCAAGGCCAGACGTTTATGTGTTTTGGTTGGCTAAAGGACTGGATCTGACGTGGGGAGGTAGGGCAGGAGCCCTTTGTAGACCTACTGAAGAAACTGTGGAGGAAGATCTTGGTATGAAGAAGAGGGATAATTTTTAATGACTGTGTGAGTTAGGAAGAACAAATGCTATTCAGTCATTTCAGTCCTGTCTGACTCTTCATGACCCCATTTGGTGTTTTCTTGGCAAAGATCCTGGAGTGGTTTGCCATTTCCTTCTCCAGATTATTTAACAGATGTGGAAACTGAGGCAAACAGGGTTAAATGACTTGCCTAGGGTCATGTAACTAGTAAGTATCTGAGGCCAGATTTGAACTCAGATCTTCCTGACTCCAGGACAAGCAGAAGAACAAATGACTGGAGGTAAAATCATCTAATATTTGAGTGCTAGGGGGCTGGGTTCTAATCTTACCCTTACCCTACACATGGCTCAGGGTCTCAAAGGGGTTTGTGGGAACACCTTCTGGGCATCATTTCTCACTCTTTCCATCTGCCTTGAAGGAGGGTGCTGCCGTAACATTCTAGCAGCCTTCCTTCCAAGCGGGAACATCTCTGAAAGCTGAGAAATGAGGGAAACCCTTTGATTCAGACACTTCCCCTCTCTCTACCTCAGTTTCCTATTTTGCCGTAAAGGTCTCCTCCAGCTCTAACCTTTTAAGATTCATGACGTTGCAGATTTTCCAGAATGAGGGAGGCTGTAGGGGCAGACAGAGCCGTTGCTAACTGGGAGAACTGCTCATCTGTAGCTTGTTACCCTGGGGAATAAGAAGCAGAAGCCAAATTGGAGAAAACAATATTCTGTTTCAAGGCAAATAACTTTGGTAATAAACAACATGGGGGAAGAAGGAGATAAATCCCTGATGCTGTTTCTAAATGTGGCCGGTGTCCTCACTGTGCAGGAAGCCATGGTAGGGGGGAAGAGGGGTGGGTCTCTGGCCACGGCATGGACTAGAACGTGGCTTTATGAAACCATCTTGGGAATAATCCCTAGAACCCGGGCCGAGAGACAATTTAGAAAATGTCCAGTTTGTTCCCTGTGTTTTACAAAAGAAGAAACTGAGGCTGAGGGAAGGGAACATAGCCAAGGAGCCAGGACCTGATTGTTTCCTGATGTGAAATAAAGTAATTTTCTTTGTTTTGTTTTGTTTTTGTTTTTGTTTTTTTTTGCTTTAACAGCATCAAAGAAAAGCTCATGACCCAAGCAGACAGGTTCAGTGAAGAAGAGGTAAGACCATTTTCTGTCTTAGTGATATAAATCCTCCCCTGAGGCTGGGGGATGGACTTGATGACCTCTCAAGGTCCCTTCCTCTCAGGATGAAGCCCTGTTTTCCTTCACCCCAAAAAGTGAGTTTTGCAGTTGAGTCAAAAATAAATTTGGACCAGGTGTCACAAGATCGGGATTTGTTCTAGGCTTGCAATCATAGATCTAGACATATGGAGAACCTCAAAAGCCATCAAGTACAACACCTTCATTTTATAGATGAGGAACCTGAAGTGCAGAGAAGAAGTGACTCATCCAAGTTGCCTCAGTACTGTGTTACAGGAAGAATTTGAACTTGGGTCTTCTGGCTGACAATATAGAACTTTTGCTTTTTTTTTTACCATGTGGAATCTTGGGATTGATTTTGTTACGCTGCAGCTCATTTCTCTGTGACATTGGGAGAAATTTCTCCTACCAAATATGGAAGCTGGAGAAGGGAAGGGAAGGGAAGGGAAGGAAGATAAGACCTTGGGTCTGTCCTTTCTAGGTTGCATGAGCTATTTGTTTGCCCTCTTCCCCCCAGTCTTGGTTTAGGGATGTATAAAGCCAAGCTCTCATCTTCTCTAGAGAAAAACTGTCCTTCCTCTCATTCGGTACCTCCACGTCTTCTTGACTTCCTCCCTCCCCATCTGTCACCAGCTCCTCTTTTTTCTACCTCCACAGCCATATATAGGATTTTTAAAACCTGGGAATAATACTCCAAACTGTGCCATGGTGAGGAGCATGAATGGAGTCCTTGGCTGGGGAGGTTGCCCAAGGAAGATGGAAGCAGGATGGGGCGGTCGAGAAGCTCCCGAGAGGACCCCAAGCACCGTTAGTGAGGATGCTCTAAATTTAGCAGCCTGGGGATACCCCAGGAACCTGCCCTTGCTGTGGCTCAAGATGGCTCTGCAATGGTTCTTCTGTTAGACTGTAACCCCCTGGAAGTCACAGGGACCATTTCTGCCCTTCTTTGATGCCTAGCACTTAGCCCAGTGCCTGGCACATAGTAAGCGCTTAATAAACGCTCTTTGGCTTGAGTGACTACCTCTCCCATCCTGTCCAGTCCCATCTGCAGTGCCTTAATCTAAGCCTCATGACCTCCCACCTGGGCAGTTGCAGTGGTTTCCTAATTCATCTCTTTCATTCTCTTAATGTTCCCAGATTCCTTTCCTCCCCTTTCCTTTTTTATTTTTTTTTCCTACCCTTGCTTTCTGTTCTTTAAGGGCAAGGGCTCAGCAAACAGGATTAAGTGACTTGTCCAAGGTCACACAGCTAGGAAGTGTCTGAGGCTAGAGTTGAACCCTGGTCCTCTAGACTCCCAGCCTGGTGCTCTATCCACGGGCCTCCCAGCTGCCCCCAGACTGTAAGCTTCTTGAAGGTAGGGATTCCAAAGAATCATTCCTCATCCATGTTATGGAGTGGAAAGAGGAACGGCGTTATTTTCCTTCCCTGACAAAGGGACCGAGTCCAAGGAAGGGAAGGGGATTGGCTGGCCTCGGTGGTTCCTACCAATCCTTGGGTGCTGTGATGCTCGGCGACTCTGGAATGAAAAGGCAGAAGGCAAAGTTATCCAAGGAAGGAAGGAAAGAAGGAAGGTCTGGTCAGGGCCCAAGTGGGGGCAGAGAGCCAGCAGCTCCCCTGAGCTCACAAGGGAGGGAGGAGGCTTCAGTGCACTTGGGCAGGGTTCTGAGCACAACTCTTGCTTGAACGCCACTGGACAAGGCCCGTCTTTGTCCAGCAGGAGGCCAGCTGGAGGGGATCTGGGGTTCTTCTCCTCCCTCCTCCCCACCTCATCTCTGTTTCTCACATTTATTTTCTAGATCAAGCAGATGTTTACAGCTTTCCCTCCAGATGTGCGCGGCAATCTCGACTATAAGAACCTGTGCTATGTCATCACCCACGGGGAAGAGAAAGACTAGGGGAGGGGGAACCCCCCAGGGTCTCCTCTGGAAGCACTTAGTGGCAAAGGTGAAAGGGAAAAGGAAGCCTCTCCAGGAGACCAAGAGAAGAAAAGTCCCCCCTCTGTCATGTGGCTCATCCCCAAAGAACCAAAAATAATAATTAAAAAAATGGAAATGAGGCTAAAGTGATTCTATTTAATGTTCTAGCTTGGATAAAAGCTGAAAATTCCAATTTTGTTAGTTTTTCCCACACTTAAGAGGAAAAAAAAAACCTTTTGGTGGTTTCGCCTGGAATTTTCCTGACGAGTTGTTGCTTTTAATTTATTGACAGTTTTAATGATCACCAGATGGCCCATAGGATAGGGGAAACATCTTGGCACCCCCTCCCCCCAAACCACCCATTGCCTGGGCCCGAGTCCTCTGAGCTAATTAAGAAATGCTTCTGCCTATTGCATCATAAAGCGTCTTTGGGAACCAGAGTTTCCTTCCACGAAGTGGGCTCCTCCGCTAGCTATTTCAGAGGAATCAAACTTCGGGCTGGAAACAAACAGATCCCGTTGGTCCATCTTGGGGGTGATTGCATAAGTTTATTTTGAAACGTGTCCGACAGATGTTTGCAGAAAGCCCTCGCGTTCATGGCCGATATCAGGGATAACCTCTCCGGCCCCGGCACGGTGCGTGGCACACGGGGGCATTTAGCACTTAGTTCTGGGTGGATGGATCCATGGGTCCGTCTCTTCCCCCTCGTGCCCCCACATTGGGGAGAACATAGTCCTGGCCTTGAGGGACGGTAACGAGGCTCCCAAACAAACACGAGTCACAGGGCGGGAAAGGAAGTCACTGATTCTTCAGACGATGAATCCCGATGCACTGCCGAGGCCCCGGCACTCTCCCGTCCTGCCTGCCGCCGACCCTCCTGCTTAGGGTTCTCCGATGGGAAGTCCTTGGCCAGCAGCGTCTGTCTGGCTCTTTGATTTGTGTCTCCAGCCCCTGGCAGGCAGGAGGCGCTTAAGGGAGGTTCTCGCATTCGCTCTTTCATCGATTTCTCTTTTCGTCAATTCACATTTCCTTAGAGCAGAGTGACTGGAAGCAGGGCCCAGTCCAGTCGGGGCTAGCATGTGAGCTCCTCGAAGGCAGCGCCATGGGGAAGTTCAGTTCTCGGGATCAGAGAGGGAGGCCTGGAAGGGGCCCCCCTCCGGGGGAGCACTTAGTCCTTTTAGAGACGAGGGAGCTGGAGTCTGGGGAACGGAAATGACCATCTTGACATTATGCAGGTGAGTCATTTGGCAGAACTAGGATTCAAACCCAGGACCTCTGACTGGAGGGCTAGGACACTGTCTACTGTCCTGTGGGGGGGGGGGGTATAAAACATTCAAGAGTGCTGAGGGTTCTAGGGGACGTCTGCCTTTCCTTCGTGTTCAAGGAGTGTGCTAGGAAAAGAGGCAGCTGGACCGTTCAGTGGACAGAGAGCCAGGCCTAGAGAAGGGAGATCCTGGGTTCAAATCTGGATTTAGACACTTCTCAGCTGTGTGACCCTGGGCAAGTCACTTCACCCCCATAGCCTAGCCCTTATGGCTCTACTGCCTTGGAACCAATACACAGTATTAATTCTAAAATGAAAGGGAAGGGCTTAAAAGAAGTGGTTACGTGGCATGGATCTGCTGCCAGAACAGCAAGCATAGGAGAAGCCTTTGTTACAACAGGAACCTTGTTTCTGGTCTTGGTCCCAACCCCAAGCTCTAAATACTATGATTCTGTCTTACACCCGGAGATCTTGGGCTTTGCTACAACCCCACTTCTGGTGCCTCAGTTGCGCCATCCCCTCACCCTTATGATCCTGGGTCCCTCCGAATGAGTCTGCCTCTTAGCTGTGCAGGAGCTTCCCAGCATGCACCTCGCCTCCCCCTTCCCAGAGCTGAGCACGTTTCAATGGACACCCAGAAATCCAGTTCAGCTAGAGTTTAGGGGATGAGGCACAAATGGGGAGAAGACCACGAGATGGAGCTGATCCAGCTGAAGAGCTAGATGCAAGCGGGAGAGACGAATCGGTTATTGTTAGCCCGGAGGAAGGTCCCCAGGGATGCCCCACAGGGATCCATCCTTGCTCATTCCCTGATGGCTATTTTTTAAAACAATATTTTATTTGGTCATTTCAAAACATTATTCATTGAAGACAAAAACCATTATTCATTGGAGACAACCTGATGGCTATTTTTGTCAATAATCTGGATGGCCACAGAGATGGCTTCACAAATGATATGAAGCTTGGAGGGATAACAAACAGGGTATATGATGGAACAGAGCTAAGTTTTGGATGGTCTTTGTAGGCTGAAGTTTAATAAGCTGTAATGTACCATAGTGGTTTGCCCACAGGAGTCTAATTTCCAAGGTCGCAGATCCATCAAGCTCATTAAGCACGTTCTACATGCCAGGCACTGGGCTGGGTGTTGGGGGTAGAAAGACAAAACAGAAGGGGGGGGGCAGCTGGGTAGCTCAGTGGATTGAGAGCCAGGCTGAGAGACTGGAGGTTCTGGGTTCAAATCTGGCCTCAGACACTTCTAGCTGTGTGACCCTAGGAAAGTCACTTAACCCCCATTGCCAAGCTTTTACCTCTCTTCTACCTAGGAATATACAGTATTGGTTCTCAGATGGGAAGTAAGAGTTTAGAAAATAGAGGAAGAGAGAGATTGCATCTGATGAAAGCAATTCCTACCCCCTCTCAAGTGAGCAGAAATCACCTTGTATGATGTACCAAGAGGGAGATAAGACTTCTGATTGGTTGCAAGGATACTCTGAGAGAGGACTTGGGAGGGGAGAGTAGAGGAGAGAGAGAGAGAGAGACAGACAGACAGACAGACAGAGACACACAGAGAGAGAGAGAGACAGAGAGAGGAAGAGAGAGACAGAGACACAGAGAGAGAGACAGAGAGAGAGAGAGAGAGAGACACACACACACAGAGAGGGAGAGAGAGGGAGAGAGGAGAGAGAGACAGAGACACAGAGAGAGAGACAGAGAGAGAGAGAGAGACAGAGAGAGGGAGAGAGAAGGAGAGAGGAGAGAGAGACAGAGACAGAGAGAGACAGAGAGAGAGAGAGAGACAGAGAGAGAGGGAGAGAGAGGGAGGGAGGGAGGGAGAGAGAGAGGGGAGAGAGAGAGAGAGAGAGAGAGAGAGAGAGAGAGAGAGAGAGAGAGAGAGAGAGAGACAGACAGACAGACAGACAGACAGACAGACAGACAGACAGACAGAGAGAGAATGACAGAGAATGACAGGCTGGAGCATCAATCATGTATGAGCCTGCCTCCTAGCATGTCCCTTGCCTTCATTGCCTACAAATTTAGAGACTACTAAGAGTGGACCTTGTGGTGAGATCATTCTCTTTCTCCCTTTATTTTCTCTGAGGTGTTGTCTCTCTCTTTTAGCCAAAGGGTTGGGAGTCTGGAGGAGACGTCACTCGTCTAAACCATACTGGCTCCTGCCTGCCTCTCTCCCTATCTTCCATCCCCGTTGCTACTGGTGCACAGATTTTCCAACATCCTCCCACCTCCGTCCTCCTAGTCAGTCTTGGCAAAAGTGGACCAGAAGACCTCAGACCATATCTAGCCAAGGCACCCTGGGGCCACACTTCTAGACTTAGACACCCCATACATACAGAGACATAGAAACACACATACATTAAATGAAGAGAATTTGAGGGGTTATTTTGAACTTGGCAAACATGAGTATTTCTATACAAAAGAAAGGAAAAAGGAGATTACACATGAAACCACACGCTTCCATCATGTATAGCTTCCATCCCTTGGCAAAATTATATAGTAAACCCAGTGACCTTTCAAAGCTATCCTCCTTGTCGGTGTCTCTTCGGTTTTCTTCTGTGCATTTAAAAAAAAGGACAACAATAACTGTCGTCTTTCATCGCTTCTCTTTCTGGATTGGTGGGGGAATTACTATTGATATTTCTCTTCTCTCTTTCCAACCCCTATTAAAGAATAAACCAAGAAAACCTTGTAACAAATAAACAAATAAGCAAAACTATTCCATGTGTGAAAATATATGTCTCAAGCGGTACCTTGAATCCTTCACCTCTCTGGTGGCTGTATTTTAGAAGAGAATCCAGGAGAAAACAATTCTGGACCCAAAGACTGAAGTCATAAATGGGATTTCAAACTATCCACTGGAGAGATATTTGGGACAGAAGGATCTTCCCAGGCCATTCGCATCCCACCACATAGACAGCTGTCGCCTTTCCAGCTTTGTCTGTGAGCATCTGTGTATGTATCCTCATATAGTTTTACAAGTTCTTAACTTGGGATCTGTGAACTTGTTTTTGAAAAAAATATTTGTACGACTGTTTTCCAATGTAAGTGACTCCCTTTGTGATCCTATTATTTTATTTTTTTGTATTCATTCGAAAACATTCTTCTGAGAAGGTATTCATGATGCCAAATGGATCCCTGACACAATAAGGGTTAAGGATCCCCGATCTGGTCTTGATCTTCATCTTAAAGAGAGGGAAACTGAGGCCAAGTCCGAAGTCATGCAGGCATTGGACAGATATCCAGGTCTATGACTCTAAGGCGAAGGCTTTCTCCACTGTACCATATGGTATCTTTTTGGGGGATGGGGGAGAGGTTATGCTATATTATTTTTATATAATGTATGTAATATATAATTATAGAATAGATTATTTTATCTAATAGATAGCTATTAATAATATTTTTGGCAGGGGAGGGACATATAATATATGTTGAATAACTAAGTGGATAAATAAATGAATAAATCAGATTATCCTTGGTTGGATAAGAAATAATGGGAGAGAGTCAGCGTCTGAGGACAAATTCCACTGGTTTCACCATTTCCCCCAGGACTTGTGTGTGTGTGTGTGTGTGTGTGTGTGTGTGTGTGTGTGTGTGTGTGTGAAGGGTCTTTGGTCTTCTAGTCTCTTCTCTCCTGGCTTGGGTCTTTGCCACATCCTGACTCCTTTGTGCTCTCTAGGAGCTCAGCTTTCGCGGAAATCCCCGCCAAAACGTTTGGAGCCCTCTCTTTAAGAACTTGTTTGGCCTGTTTGGTGCCCTCTGATCCTGGGCAGGGCCCAGCCGTCTTTCTTGTAGTCAAGAGACACCAAAGCCTTCCCAAGTCTGGGATACCAGCTCGCTTACCTGCAGGGCTTACACATTCCACCCTGGCATCTCTGGGCTTGCAGGATTGCAATTACCAGAGAGGGCCCCGACTCCACCAAAGACAAGACTCAGGAGCCCTCAGATCCCAGAGGCAGACATGAAAGGGAGAGCAGAGAGGTGCCAGGAGAGACAGAACCAGTTCAAGAAAGGGACTTGGGAAAAACACTAGCACTGTCTGTATTTTTACAGCGTGTTCCGAAGGAGAACCGAGTAGTTTAATGAAACAAGGACACACACACACACACACACACACACACACACACACACAGTCCTGGGAAAAATGGTGAAACCAGTGGAATTTCCCTTCTGACTCTGATCCTCTCCTTTGGACATCCAATGTTCCCTCCCCTTTTTTGAAACACTTATTTTCCATTTTAGAATCAGTATGGTGTATTGGGTCCAAGACAGAAGAGCAGTAAGGGCTAGGCAATGGGGGTGAAGTGACTTGCCCAGGGTCACACAGCTAGGAAAAGTCTAAAGCTGAATTTGAACCAAGGACATTTGTTCTCTAGGCCTGGCTCTCCATCCACTGAGCCACTTAAGCTACCACCTCCAATATCTTTTACTTCCCCAGGTCACTTGTCACCAATGGAATGGAATGAAGAAAGGGTCTGAAAAAGTTGGATTATCAGGTTAGAAGGGATCTTTGAAATGATTTTGTCCAAGCCTCCCATTTTACAGAGGAGGAAACTGAGGCCCAGGGAGATGATACAATGCCCACAGCCTCACAGATCTAGAAAGTCAAGTCAAGTAGCATTGATTAAGGCCTTCTTACATGCTGATGAATGAACACACACACACACACATATGTTCTTTTTTTTTTTTTAACCCTCACCTCCAGTCTTGGAATCAATACTGTGTATTGGCTCCAAGACAGAAGAGTGGCAAAGGCCATGGGGGTCAAGTGACTTGCCCAGGGTCATCCAGCTGGGAAGTATCTGAGGTCAGATTTGAACCCAAGACCTCCCATCTCTAGGCTTGGCTCTCCATCCACTGAGCTACCCAGATGCCCCCTATATGTTATATATAATGTAGACAGAAAAAAAGGTAGCCCTACTATCTAGGGCTTTATATTCTCACGAGGGAAGATAATGCATAAAAGGACACAAAAAGCTTCTCTTGTCAGAGAAGAAGGATATCCTACGTGATCTCTTCAAGGGATTCACATTTTAAAAAAGGAGGCTGAAGAGGGCAAAGCTGGTTTCAAAGGAATAAAGCTGTAGCTGTTGTTGGTCCTTCATTTCTGAAGAGGACCGGCCACGTCGAGGAGCCACGGCTGGATTTGAGCGTGAATCGGGTTTAAACGAGGCAGAGCTGCACAAAGTTGTCCGCCTCCCTCTCTCGTCCAGAGTCATCCCAGTCCCGGGACAAGACCAGCGTCCGGCGGACTGGATACAGTGGGGGCCCTTCGTGTCTTCACTGTCCAGCCAAACTCGAAGCACTCCACGTGCCTGCTTCAGTCACCTTTTTGGCCCCCGGAAAAAATTCTTCTCCTGCATCCCTTGTACCAGGGGCAGGTTTCACGCGCACCGTGGAGTGCCACCACTTCACTGCACCTGCCACCTGGCTTAGCCCATCTGCTGAGATGCCCTTTTAGAGGGCGGCTGCCCATGTTACGGCTTCTTGGAGCCACAGGGCAGAGTTCGGTGAGAGGTCCGGGCTGGCAAGCCCAGGAAGTGGCCCACTGCTTCAGTATCTGCCGAGAAAACCCCACCCACCACAGTGCCATTATCAATCACATGGAAATAGGTCCCGATCAATGACATGTGGAGGGGAGAGAAAGAACATGAATCATGTCACCATGGAAAAATATCCTAAACGAGTGAATTAAATAAAAAATTTCAATGAAAAACAAACCCACAAAGAACAGACACTTGCAATGAATGAGAAGACTGAGACAGACTTGGGGTCCACCTCGCAGGACGTTATAATGGTTGGATTAGGGCTATGGGTGGTGTTTTGGGGCAGAGGAGCCTTCCCAGGGGCATCCTACATCAGACTGAACAAGCAGCCTGCTCACTCAAGAAAAGTGCCTACTATGTGCCAGGTTTTGAGCTCCCTATTAAGGAGACAAATAGAAATAGAGAGAGAGGCAGTCCGTGCCCTCAAGGAGCTTACAATGTAATAGGAGGACACAACACTGGGAAGGAAATGAAAAAGAGGAGTGGGAGGAAGATGGCGTCAAATGTGGACGCCTGATGGAGAAGAGGAAAGTGAAGAAACTTCCTTGTGGGAAGGCTTTCGAGCTCCTGGCTTCACCCTCCGGTCAGAGGGACATGGGGTGCCTTTGTTGGTGAGTACAGACTGATGCCATCTTGTAGGCTGACAAGATTTCCCATTGAGGAGGTTCCTGGGTCAGGATGCTGAGTCCCACAGCGGATGAGCAGATGGAAAATGCCAGTCCTCTAAAGAAGTGTGAGCAGAGGCATGAATCATGTGGGGCAGACAGGACTTGGGCTGGGGAGTGTGTTCAAGGCTGTGGAGCCTGCTGGAATTGTGCCTCCCCTCTTGGTATTTCACCAGCCAATTATCGTAAGGTATAACTGCCGACCCCCAGGGTCCCCCTCTCAGGGTCCTTGCCGGGTCCATGTTCTAATCATCCTTCTCTCCCCAGGACTAGGGTCAGACTCCAGGGAAGAGACTGCCCTGCTCAGGACCTGTGCTTAGACTGTCCTCTGCATAGTTGGCCATTCCCTTCCTCCCCCCACAACACACACGTGGCCTAGTGCTGCCCCAGATCTCCTGTCATCAGTAGAGTTCAACGAGGAAAAGCTTTGTTTCAGGTTAAAAAACATCTTTGTGCATATTGGTATGTGAATGGATGAAAAAAAGCATTTAGTGAGTGTTTGCTGTTTGCAAGATTATAAATGATAGATTAGAGTTAGAGGGACCTTAGAAACTGCCAAATCCAACCATCCTCTTCTTTTTACACACGAGGAAACAGGTGCAGAAGTGAAATAACTTACCTGGGTCAGGGTTTGTTTCTAAGTCAAGATCTGAGTCAAGAGTTTCCTGGCTAAGCCTAGTGCTCTGTCTGCTTCTCCAAACTCCCTCTGAAAAGAAGGCTCTTGGGCCTGACCTCCATGTATGGTCTGCGATGACATAAATAAATAATTACATTTATTTTCTGCTCCTCACTCAGCTTCTTGCCTTTTTCTGCGACCTATCTGCTGCTCTGTGCGTTTGCTGATTGCCCGTCTTAGAGGCCGAGTTCCCAGAGGGCTGCCCACAAGTGGGTCAATTGCTTGGAATAATCCCGGAGGTTATCCCATGTCGATGGGGATGGCCCTTCCTCTGAACTCTCCAGGCTCGTCCCCAAGAGGCCAACACACAGGGCTGAGTGTCCAGAGGCTCAATCCCATGCCTCTTGACCTTCTTTTTCCTGTTGATTTTTCAAAACCATAAGTTACATAGCAATTGTCAGTCTGTACTGTAGAGGTAATTTAATTTTCTAAGTGGGGAGTGTCTTGGACCAACTCAAGTCCAAAGACAGAGATAAAACATCAATGGTGAAAATGCAAACCGAGATTTTCCTTCCTTCCTTCCTTCCTTCCTTCCTTCCTTCCTTCCTTCCTTCCTTCCTTCCTTCCTTCCTTCCTTCCTTCCTTCCTTCCTTCCTTCCTTCCTTCCTTCCTTCCTTCCTTCCTTCCTTCCTTCCTTCCTTCCTTCCTTCCTTCCTTCCTTCCTTCCTTCCTTCCTTCCTTCCTCCCTCCCTTCCTCCCTTCCTCCCTTCCTCCCTTCCTTCCTCCCTCCCTCCCTTCCTCCCTTCCTCACTTCCTCACTTCCTCCCTTCCTTCCTCCCTTCCTTCCTTCCTCCTTCCTTCCTTCCTTCCTTTCTCCTTCCTTCCTTCCTTCCTTCCTTCCTTCCTTCCTTCCTTCCTTCCTTCCTTCCTTCCTTCCTTCCTTCCTTCCTTTCTCCTTCTTTCCTCCCTTCCTCCCTTCCTTCCTTCCTTCCTTCCTTCCTTCCTTCCTTCCTTCCTTCCTTTCTTCCTTCCTTCCTTCCTTCCTTCCTTCCTTTCTCCTTCCTTCCTTCCTTCCTTCTTTCCTTCCTTCCTTCCTTCCTTCCTTCCTTCCTTCCTTCCTTCCTTCCTTCCTTCCTTCCTTCCTTCCTTCCTTCCTTCCTTCCTTCCTTCCTTCCTTCCTTCCTTCCTTCCTTCCTTCCTTTCTCCCTTTTCTCTCTCTGTCTCTTTCCATAAGTTAGAATGTTAGATTCAATCTACTAAGATGAAACCAAAGAGGAATAAATGTAAAGCCTTACTGTTGGGTTAAAAATATCAACTTTACAAGGTGAAAGGGGAATGGTCTGATCATAGTTTAGCTGAAAAAGATCTGGGAGTTTATTCATTTATTTTTAGATAGTATTTTATTTTTTCCCCTATTACATTTAAAAACAATGTTTAAACATTCAATTTTTTCATTCCTAATTCTCTGTTTTGGAGTTTTAACATGGTGGAATCTTAATATGAGGAAATAGTTTTATAGAACTATCCAGAAAAAGCTAATAGAAATCTCAGGCTGAATTAAGATAAATCTCCGGCTGGATGGCTTCTGGCAAGAAGGGTTATGGTTCCACTGCATTTTGCCCTAGCTGTGCTCATCTGGAGCACTGTGTCCACTTCTAGTCACTCTGTTTTAGAAAGAACTGTTAGTTAATATGGCAGAGAACCTCCAGAAGAGGGCAACCCAGAGTCACTTCAATCTGATGAACATCTAAAACTCACCTACTATGTGTCAGTCACTGTGGCGGGCATTGGGGGTAGGAATGTAAAAATGAAACAACCATATTCTCGAGAGATGTAGAGGAACCAAAGCATAGCTAGAAAATTAAATGCATGATATATACACAATACATTTTTGGGGCAGCGGGATGACACACAGGTATAAAAGGAAAGCAATTGTTCGCCATAGAACAAGAATTACAGAGTGGACAATGGAAGGATGGATTAGAGTAGGTATGGCGGGATGAGGAGTGATGGCCCAAGAACAGCAGACCATGGCCCAGAATTCCAGGGGCTCTGAGTGGAGCCACGGGGCAGTAGATTTTCTTGTCCTTCCCAATAATAAAGGTAATGTTTATTTCTTGAAAACTGTCCTCCAGCAAGAAAGACAAAGAGAATAAGAAAATAAGGACGAGGGAGAATGTCTCCGATGACCTGTTAACTTTTGCTATTTCCTGACTTCATAAACCCAGTAGGAATTCTCCTAAAAGATTCCACTCTCCAACTCTTTGCAGAGGTAAGAGAATCCAAAAATGTGGGGAAATTGCCCATGTAGTCAGACTTTTTCTGTTGCATTTATTGACTGTTTTTGCTAATTAAAACAATAATTAATGATAAGGGATTGCTAAGGGAGGTAAAGGAGGGAAATGGACAGGAATTTATATGATGTTAAATCAAAAGACATCAATAAAACTTTATTTAAAAAAACAATAGAAGTCTTCTAAACCCGCCATTTGTTTGAAGAGTCTCCCATGGATCTGCCTTGCCATTTGGGGCAAAGGCACATCCAAAAGAGAAATCCCTTCTACCCCAAGACCTAGGAATGTATTTACTGCTGTTATTTTTATAAAGACATTTTCCCAAGCACCCCTGCCAATGGAAAGTGTTTGCTCTCTTGAAGACAATGGGGAATCTTGCTCATAAAAACAAACAACGGTGCACCTTAGTGCAGGTCTGACTATGTGACTCCCCCATGTGTCATAAGTCTTCAGTGATTTCCCCTTGCTTAGGAATAAAATTCCAACTCCAAAGCCTGGCTTTGAATCTGCTCTCAGGAACCATTCAGGGCTTATTTCACTTCCTTTCTTTTTATGCACATTCCAGCCAAACTAGACTAGCTGTTCTTGGACCTGGGAATTCCATCTTCTGCCTCGGTGTGTTCCCACAAGCCATTTCCCTCCATAAGTCTCCATTCCTGGAATGCATTCCTTCATCTTCTCATAGAATCCTTGTGCTCCTTCCAGTCTCAACCCTGGGCTCCCCTCTTCTATGAAGCCTTTCCTTGTACCCCAGATTGTTGGTGTTCTTCTCCCTTCTTTTTTTTTTTTTAAACCCTTACCTTCCGTCTTGGAGTCAATACTGTGTATTGGCTCCAAGGCAGAAGAGTGGTAAGGGCTAGGCAATGGGGGTCAAGTGACTTGCCCAGGGTCACCCAGCTGGGAAGTGGCTGAGGCCAGATTTGAACCTAGGACCTCCCATCTCTAGGGCTGGCTCTCAATCCATTGAGCTACCCAGCTGCCCCCTTTCTCTCTTCTTAATACTCTTATGTAATCTTTCTTTTTGTTCAGGTCCCAAGAATGTAAGCTCCTTGAGGGCAGGGATTATTTTATTTGGCATTGATTCTACAATGAAAGCTAAGGGTTAAAAATAATCGTACAGTGGCTTGATTTGTGCTTGATTTGATTATAGTGCTTTGCTCACAACGATCCTGAGAAATTAATAGTTCGAGCATAATTATTCCAAATTTCCAGATGAAAAAATAGTTCAGGGAAGTAAAGGGACTTGCCTGTAGTTAGCTAATAGCTTAACTTTATCTTTATAATTTAATAATTTATAATAATAAAAAAGATTTATAAAAATCTTAACCGATTCTCCGCTGCTTAGTGGCACATAGTAGGCACTTAATAAATATCGATTGATTAATGAATAGGCATCAAATGGGAACTTGAACCCAAGTCTCTGATTTCCAGGCTCCTCACAGCACATTGACTCTATGTGGACAGCTCCCCTACACTTGCCGTGACTTTCTTTGAATGTTGGACTTTTTAAAAAAGTTCTTTGCTATTCTTGAACCAGTTCCAAGGTGAATCTACAGTTCCAGTTAACTCGCTGGAATTCCAAATTCCTTTTTAACTGTGACTCCCACTAAGTTTATGTGAGTACCCCACTGTCCAGTGCTCAGAACCAAGACATCACAAATGGAAAATGCTATTCCAGGGCCTTTGATTTGAAAGGTGTTAATGAAAACCAGCTGCTTAGCTAGTGGGAGTTCAGAGGTGGGGCTGGGTTTCTCCTCTGGACTTGGGAATCTCAGAGGGCTCCCATGATCTTCAGTTCCTTGCTAAAGAGGGATGAGGAAGTTAAAGGGCCAGTGCTGGTGAGCCTTTCTTTTCCCTCCAGACTTTTCTTCACTTCTTTTGGCTTTGCTGGGTTATCCTCAAAGGTGTGACTTGGTCTGGTTTCAATTATTTGAACACAACTGAGGCTTTAACGCCAGGCCTTCAAGAACATGGAAATATTTACTAACATCTCCTGATGGAGAAGCGAAGGAATGTTTCCTTCCTTTCAGCCTGACATTTGGTAAATAACAAAAATGTGAGGCCAAAGTTTGGAAAGAATAACTTTGGAAATGTCTTTTTCAAAAGACAACAATCAAAGGAGCCAGAGGAGTCATCACGGGAACACAGAGTTAGAACTGGAAAGGACCTTCGAAGCTCTCTAGTCCAATCGGCTCATTTTACAGATGAAGAAACTGAAGCCCCCAATGTTAAATGATGCACCCAAGGTCACACAGCTAGTAAACATTAGAGGTGAGATTTGAATCTAGATATTCTGAAACCAATCACTATGGGGTCAACATTCCATCTTCTGTTCCATAGTCCAACCTCTTTAAATCAATCATAGAATGTTAAAGATGGAAGAGACCCCAGGGATTCTCTAGTAGTTAACCTTCTCATTTTACATATGGAGAAACTGAGAGCTAGAGGGAAGTGATTGGACCAAGACCATATAGGCAATAGTGGCAGAGTCCAAAATCTCCCCTCCTCTGTTGTAAAGGCCAAGATGGCAGAATGCATCTTTCTCTTCACCGTTCCTCTCTAGAACCCGAGTTTTTCAGATGATGCCTTGGAAGTCTAAAGAGTTCCCAACAGAATGACTATGTGAAACTAGTAACCCAGAGGAGAAAATAGGGAGGTGAATATCCCTTCCATATGGCATAGGGTTATGGAAACCATGATAAAATGTAGTATGCTTGAACTTTTATATGATCATAACTGACTGGGCAGCTAAGGGCACCATAGTGGATAGAGTCCTGGCTTAGAGTCAGGAAGGCTCATCTTCATGAATTTAAATATGGCCTCAGAGACTTATTAGCTAGGTGTCCCTGGGCAAGTCACCTAACTCTGACTCAGAGACTTATTAGCCAGGTGTCCCTGGGCAAGTCACCTAACTCTGACTCAGAGACTTATTAGCTAGGTGTCCCTGGGCAAGTCACCTAACTCTGACTCAGAGACTTATTAGCCAGGTGTCCCTGGGCAAGTCACCTAACTCTGACTCAATTTCTCATTTGTAAAATGAAACAGAGAAGGAAATGGCTAACCACTCTGCTCTCTTTGCAAGGAAAACCCCAAATGTGGTTACAAAGAGTTGGATATGATTGAAATGACTGAACAACAAAACTAATTAGGGGAAAGGAAACTGTTTCTATAAGGCAAGATCATCCTCACTAACACCTCAGAGAGAGTAAATAAATAAACAGATGAGAGGGAACTAATGGGCATCAATCATTTATATAGGTTGGAGGATCTTAGCCATTACATACTTTTTTTGAAAAGTTTAAAGCCATTTGGGGTGTGATTGTGTGTGATTTCTCCAACCAACCTCCTCTCTTGAACTCTTCTGAGTTCCTGAAGACTCTGTCAGTCAAGTACAAATTCACAACTGCTACCAAACTGGAAAGAACTGGCCAGGTGGCAGAGTAGATATTTGTATTCTAAGGATGGATCTGGCAAAATTTGGTGCCAGATTGGTTGGTGCCGACCACAAGGTTGCCCAACAGGTGATGGATTTTGATGATTGGTTTTGCTCCAACAGTTCATGAAGGACCTCTTCTAAGGCATCAGATTTGTGGAGCAGAAACACAGAAGAGAAACAAGTGCTTGATGGGGATATGATTGGGGATTTAGACTCTAAACCACCACCCCAGTGCAAATATCAATAATATGAAAATAGGTCTTGATCAATGACACATGTAAAACCCAGTGGAAGTGTGCATCGGCTGTGGGAAGGGGTGGAGAGAGGGGGGAGGGAAAGAACATGAATCATGGAACCATGAAAAATAGTCTAAATTAATCAATTAGATAAAATTTAAAAAAAGAAGGGAAATCTGCATTGATGAAATTGCTGATGGTCAAAGTATTAACATATCTGGGGTCATTGTAGAAAGAACATCTTAGCCTATAGTGGAGCTCTGCACTGACTGGTTATGAGGAAAAAAGGGATCACAAAGGGATCATAGACTTCAAGCTGGAAGGTACTTCAGAGGTCATCTATTCTACCACCTGGATTAGTTGTCAGAGGACCTGTGTTCAAATTCTGGTTTTGCTATTTACTCTCTGTGTGACTTTGGACAAGCTGACTCATCTCTCTTGACCTGACTTTCTTCATCTATCTATAGAATGATGGGCTTGAGTTCAATGGATTTAAGTTTCCTCCTGGCTTTAAATCTTTAATAATGATATTCAAAATATGTACAAGTCAATATTGGATGAATGGGATAATATTATGATGGAGTCTCATCATAATTTCACAAAACTTTGCTGTCCTGTAGCATTGTCTGGCTGGTCCTGTTTAGGATATTGGTAATGTTCCTATAGAAATACCTGACCTCAAGTAGTTTCATTCAATGTTGTGTTTACATAGAACAACTTAACAGGGTTAGGTAGAGTATGCCTATATTTCTCTCTTTCTCCCTCCCTCCCTCCCCCCCCCCTCTCTCTCTTTCCCTCTCTCTCACTGTCTCTCTTCTCTCTTTCACTTTCTTCTCTCTTTCTGTCTCTCTGACTTTCATTCTCTCTCTTCTTTCTCTCCTCTCTTTCTTCTCTCTGCTCTCTCTCATCTCTCTCCTCTTACTTTCTTCTCTCTGTTCTCTCATCTCTCTTCTCTCTCACTGTCTTCTCTTTCTCACTCTCTTCTCTTTCTTCTCTTTCACCTTCTTCTCTCTCCTCTCTCTTTTCTATCTTCTTTCTCCCATCTCTTTCTCTATCTCTCTCCCTTTCTCTCTCTTCCTCTCCCTCTCTCTCACTGTCTCTCTTCTCTCTCTTTCACTTTCTTCTTTCTCCTCTTTTTTCTCTCTGCTCTCATCTCTTCTCTCTCACTGTCTTCTCTCTCTCACTCTCTCTTCTCTTTCTTCTCTTTCATTTTCTTCTCTCTCTCTCTCTCTTTCTCTCTCTCTCTCTCTTCTTCTCCTTCCTTCTCGCTCTCTGTCTCTCTCTTGTTTTAACTATCTCCCTCCTTCTCCAAAGTGTCATGAGAATAGCTCACATACATAAAATGATTTAAAGTTTATAAAATATTTTATAGACATTACTTCACTCAATCTTCACAACCATCCCATGAAGTAGGCGCTATAAATGCCTCTAATTTATAGATGAAGAAATCAGGACTAATTGACCCAATCGAGGTTATATTATTAGAGAAGATCTGAGGTGGGATTTGAACCTGGGTCTTCTTGACTCCAAGTGAAGAGCCCTACTGACTGCATAAAGAAGGGGAGGATTTTGTAAGTGCTCAAGAAGATTATATATTGAATAATGGGGTGGAAAAGATTGACATATAAAAGCAAGCAATTCAAAAGCAGCAGCAGTCCCTGACATTTACATAGCTTAAAAAAAAACTTTTCAAAGCTTATTTGCCTCTATTAATTATCTCAAATACTAAATGCTTCCATATTTATTCATCCCAACTTCTGGCATTAACCCCATGTGTGACCTGGGAAAAATCCACTTGAACCTCCTGGCCCTCAGTTTTCTCATCTGTAAAATGAGGGGCATAGACTAGAGTCACTCTGAGGTCCCCTAAAACGTCTAGATTTATGACCAAACCACGTGACTCTCCCAGAGCCTTCATTTTTCTTCATTTCTACAATGAGGCAGTTGGACTATATGGCTTGGAGGATCTCCTCCACTTCTAAGTTAAGCAAGGAGACAGAGAATGGAGGAAGAGAAATTTCCCCCTCTTGCCAGGTATCACCAGCTGCCAGATCTTGCTTGTTGAATAAATGGATGAACAGTGATCAGCGTGGCATAACACACAGAACTCAGGGCTTCGCCTCAGAGTCCTGGCTGGGTCCTTTATGGGCTTTGTGGCCTTTTGTTGGCACCAGCAAATGGGCTACGTTGATCTCAGTCCCACCTGCCTTGGGTCGAGGTAAAGGATGTGAGTGTCAAACAAGAGAATTATGTCAAGCTGGGCATTGTGTTAGAAAATGCCAGGGAAATAGCAGGTACGGTGAGTTTTAGTAGGCATGTTCGTAATCATGGCATCAAGTTTCTCCCAAGCAATTCAGTCTTCAAATTACTCCAACCAATTTGGTATCTTGAAGACAGACCGTGGGCTGATTTAACTTTCCATTGCCAAGTTCTCATTCAAGCCTTTGCTTCTCCCAGCTCTCTTTGTGGTTCTCCCCAAGATTCCCCGGCTGGGCCATGGGGATTAGGCTACAGATGTACCTATTTGCCAGGTGCATTGTGAAGATTAATTATTTAATGTTGGTAAATTGCCTTGGAGATTATAAGTGCTCAGTGTTATTAGTGGTCTTTGTCTCTGTTGTGGTTGAAGCAACTGGCAGTTCGAACCTTGGGGAAGAGTGGGTGCTCAGATTCCAGCCCAGCTTTTTATCTTCCAGGAAACCAACAATAGCTACCTTGGTTGTCCACTTCCTCCAGTTACTGGCTGTTTCCCTACTTTGGGTTATGTGCTTCCTGCCAGATATAACTATCCTCAGTGGCCCAATGTAGCTTTAGGGCTTTAGGACTGAGAAATGGAAGAACCTGTATTTTAATTTAAAATCTAAGAATTTTTTTTCCCTCAGGGATATAGGGAGCCAGCATGATAGTCAAGCTTTGTACTTGTTTGAGTACTTCGAAAAGAGTATAGATACAAGGAAGTCCTACGACTTAAACATAAGTTAAGCGTCGCAACCTCGAGTCTCACTTTAATATTTCTTGTGTGCTCTATTGGCACTATTCAGGTTTAGTCTGTGCTCCTTGTTTTTATCCCTTTTCCTGGAATCAGACACAAACATTAATCACAGTCCTATAATATTTTATCAATAAATGGCAGGTTCTCATAGTTTAAAGCTTTTAGGCATATATTGATATTATAGCAAGAGTATATATATTAACTTGTATTACTGCAGGAAAAAAATAATATTAATATTAATTATGTGTACCTTCAGTACAAAAAAATGAGAAAAAATCAAATATTCTGATCAAAAAAGAAAAGAAAAGAAATAAGAAAAATAAGAAAAAAAATCAGTAATTCAATATATTCCTGAAAAAACAGCATCCATTTGACTATGGATTATTATCTTCAATTCATATGATAAGATAGAGTCACAATTCATATGATATGATACAGTCAATCAGTCTCAGCAGAAGATGCTTTCTTCACATGTGAGCAGTGAATCCAAGAGTCTCTTTCTCCAATCTTTATAGATGTTGGAGTAGTTAATAATATTTGGAATGGTCCTTCCCATGAAGGTTGAGTTGCTCCAGTTCGCTTGAAATTCTTGATATAAACTTTATCTCCTGGGTTCAGGTCATGCAGAGAAAAGTCTAATGGTCCGGCTTGTACTGCAGCTCCGGATTAATGAAGTTCACGTAGTTGGTGCTGTAACTCCTGTATATAGGAAGCAATAGTAATATCTCCCCCTAATAGCGATGTATAAGCCGGGGAGAAAGGCTTAGCCTGTATAGGCAGATGTTCAAAAAGCATCTCAAATGGTGAAATATGTAAGTCTCCTCTAGGCCTGCTTCTAAGATAAAATAGGGCCAGAGGGAGAATTTCAGGCCATTTTAAATGGGTCTCAGTGCATAATTTGCCAATCATAGTCTTAAGTTCTTTATTCATCCTCTCCACTTGGCCTGAGCTCTGGGGGTGATATGGAACATGGAATTTTGGAGTTATCCCCAAGCAAGAATATATTTGGTTTAAGACAGAATCGGTAAAATGACTCCCTCGATCAGAGTCAATACATGCTGGCAGGCCAAAACGAGGAATAATTTCCTTTAAAAGTATCTTTGCAACAAAATCTGCTGTGGCTCGGGTCATAGGAAATGCTTCCGGCCATCTGGTTAGTTGATCTACAATTACTAGACAAAATTTATAACGTCCAGCCTTTGGCATTGTTATGAAATCTATCTGTAGATGTTCAAAAGGTGTGTAAGCCAGAGGACGTCCCCCAAAGGCTTTTCCACGATATCCATGTTGGTTATATGCCTGGCAGATAGGGCAGGATGAACATACTTTAGAGGCTATGGTAGTTATACCAGGGGCTATCCATACTCTCTTGACAGAGTCCACGATGCCCTGGGTGCCAAAATGACCATTTTTATGAATAGATTGGCAAATTTGGTTATAGAAACTTCTAGGGAGCAGGGGTTTTCCTTCAGGTGACACCCATACTCCATTAATTTGTTTTGCTTTAAATTTTTGTTTCCATTTGTTGTGAGGAAAGTGCTTTGCAAAAAAATACAACACAATGGAAATGTGAGCTGAGCTTGGCATATACTGTCTTTCCTATATTTTGCATTATTTTATTATTTTGTTAACTCTTCTCTAGTTCATGACTTGTTTTTGTCATGGCAAAGAACTGGAAACTAAGGGCCATCTGTCTCTTGGGAAATGACTGAACAAATTCTGGCATTTTAACACAATGGAATGCATTATGCCCTAAAAATGACAAAAAAGAAGATTTTAGAGAAACCCAGGAGGATTTGTATGAACTGATGCAGAGTAAAGTGACCAGAGAACAATTTATATGATAAATTACAAAAGACAAGTGACTTTGAAAGACTCAAGAGCTCTGATCGCTACAATGGCCAGCCACAATCCCAGAGAATTCATGATGAATCATGCTATCCACCTGCTGACAGAAGAGTGGTAGACTCAAGATGTAGAATGAAACATACATTTTTGAACATGGCCAGCGTAGGAATTTGTTTTGCCTGACTGTGCGTTAGGTTGCAGGGGTTTCATTTTTCTTTTCTTTTTCTAATGGGACATAGGAGGCAGAAAAAATAAAAACTTGTTCATTGAAAATGAGATAAAGTAAAATAATTTTAGACTGCTGTTTTGCTGGGGAACACTTTATGAGTTCCTTCTTTTCTGTCTTAGAATCAATACCAACTATCAGTTCCAAGACAATACAGCTGTAAAGGCTAGACATTTGGGTTTAAGTGACTTGCCCAGGGTCACACAGCTGGGAAGAATTGGAGACCAAATTTGAACTCAGGATCTCTTATATCCAGGTCTGGCTCTCTGTTCACTGAGCCATCTAGCTATCTCACCTTATGTCTTTGTTTCTTCTCAACAATTAATAAGTCAACATACACAATAAATTCCTGTTCTTTGCCAGACATTATGCTAGATGCTAATAATAAAAAAGACAAAAGTGAAACAATACCTGTCCTTGATTGGAGAAGATAATATGTATACATATAAATATATGTACAAATTTATACAATACAATATATACAATTATACAATACATACAATACAACAATATACAAATAAATACAAAATTAATGCGTTGTAGTTTTAGGAGGGAGGTAGTAATAGCTGAAAAAAAAAGCTTCATATAGAAAGGATGGTTGATCTGATTTCTTTTTTTTTTTTTTATTAAAACCCTTACCTTCCATCTTGGAGTCAATACTGGGTATTGGCACCAATGCAGAAGAGTGGTCAGGGCTAGGCAATGGGGGTCAAGTGACTTGCCCAGGGTCACACAGCTGGGAAGTGT
Organism: Monodelphis domestica; assembly: GCF_027887165.1. Classification (NCBI taxonomy): domain Eukaryota; kingdom Metazoa; phylum Chordata; class Mammalia; order Didelphimorphia; family Didelphidae; genus Monodelphis; species Monodelphis domestica. The sequence continues at coordinate 524,761,093 of NC_077228.1, forward strand.
CTGAGGCCAGATTTGAACCTAGGACTTCCCGTCTCCAGGCCTGACTCTCAATCCACTGAGCCACCCAGCTTCCCCTGGTTGATCTGATTCTTGAAGGAAACTAAAGAGTTTAAGAGGTGGAAGTGAGAGGGGAGAGTATAGGTGATGGATTATTATGGATAAGGAACAGCAAGGACAAGTAGATTGTAAGCTCCTTGAAGGCGGGGACCTTGTCCCTGTCTTCCATACCCTAATGCTTCTGTGGCACTATCTTGTGGTTCTAGATTCCCCCAAGTTTTCATGAGGTGGATTGGAATCAGGCAGGAAATACCTGCATGAGTTCCAAGACTGGACCATTCATAGGATACATCCAATAAATGCTTATTCATGGATAAATTACTATAATCCTCTGTAAATTATATTTTGTTTATCATTTAACTAATTAGGCTAATTAATAAGTTTAAGGATACATATTCTGTTACAAGAAGGAAGTAATTGATAAATTCTCAATTAGAAAAAGGAGAGAATTCTCTCTACTTGTTAGAAAATAATAGACATTTGTTTAGTCTTTTTCAGGTAACAAAGCACTTGCTCATTCCCCATGGCATTTGACTTTCATGGCAGTTAAATAAGGAAGAAATGATTCCCCATTTTTAAGATGAAGAAACTGAAGGTGAAGGAGTTTATAGTCTCAAACTTGGAAGGTCCCACAGGATCCATTTAATTAAAGGATTCTTAGCCTGGGGTACATGGATTTGTTTTTTCTTTTTATATTGTAATCACTGTATTTCAATAAAACTGACTTCCTTTGTAATCCTTTGTGTTTTGTTTTATGAATTTAAAAATATGATTCTGAGAAGGAATCTATGGGCTTCAGCAGACTGCTGCCTCTGGGGTCCATGACCCAGCAAAGATTAAGAACTCTTGGTGCGAGTATTCTTTGTCCTTTCTTAGGAATTTCAGTCCATAAACCTGTAAGTGAGGAGAGAGACAGAAGAACCTTTAAACATCTCTGAGATTATTCCTTTTAATTTTTTTCTTTTTTTATTCAAAGACATTTTATTTTCCCAATTACATGTAATAACAATTTTCAACATACATTTTCCAAAATTATAAGATCCAGTTGTCTTTCTCCATCCCTTCTCTTCCCATTCTCAGAGAGAGTAAGCAATTTGATCTGGGTTAAACATGTATTATCTTGCAAAACACACTTGCATATTGGTCATTGTAAGAGAATACTCATAAAAAAGGCAAAACCCCAAAATAAAATAATAAATAAACTAATATGAAAAATAGTGTCCTTTGATCTGCATCCAACTACAAGAGTTCTTTCTTGGAGTTGGATAGTATTCTTTGCCAGAAGTCCTTCAGAATTGTGAATTGTGGCATTGGAGAGAGTAGTTAGATCTTTCATAGTTTATCATTATACCATATTGCTGTAACTGTGTGCAATGTTTTCCTGGTTCTGCTTATTTCACTCTGCATCAGTTCATGGAGATCTTTCCAGCTTTATATGAGATCATCCTGTTTATCGTTTCTTATAACCCAATAATATTCCATCACTGACATATGCCACAATTTGTTCAGCCATTCCTCAGTTGAAGGACATGCCCTTAATTTCCAATTCTTTGCTACCACAAAAAGAGGTGCTATAAATATTTTTGTACAAGTAGGTCCTTTCCCCTTTTTTATGATCTCTTTGGTATAAGACCTAGTAGTGGCATTACAGGGTCAAAGGATATGCACAGTTTTATTGCCCTTGGGGATAGTGTCAAAATATCCCCCAAAATGGTTGGATCAATTCACAACTCCACCAACAATGCATTAGTATCCCAATTTTGGCACATGCCCTCCAAAATTTGTTATTT
>NC_077228.1:524770439-524825439 GCF_027887165.1 Monodelphis domestica
AAAAACTCTTGGGATGCCTCCTACTCTGGTACCCCCTCCTCTCTATCTCTCATCCAGGTTCCAGATTATCTTCTTTTTTAAAAAATTAAATTAAATTAAATGTTTTTGTATTTCCTTCAGAGGGTCATAGAGAAAGAATTTTAGACTGCTGGTTCAGTCCCCCTTATTTCACATGAAGGAAATGATGCAGAGTAAGGGAACGTAACTTGTCATGGTTACACACAGAACAAGTAGCAGAATTCAAACACAGATCTTCTTGAAATGCAGCAGTATTTCCACTCTACAAGACCATTGTTTACCCAGCTCTAATAACAATGAAAATGGTAACATTTATGATTACTGTCCTGTCCTACCCCCAATCTATCACTGTCTCTCCTAAAAAGAACTAAGGATGCTCCCCAATTAAAGCAGGAGTGGTACCAGAGCATCTTATTAATCACTCGGTTCATGTGAATGGCATCAAGCTCTGTGGCTCCATAGAAAAGTCCATTAACAACTCCTTCCTCTCTCATTGAATCTCTGCTCAGTGATGCCATGATATCATTTCTACTGAACAAGTGTTGAATCCTTAATACAAACCAGGGAAAGGTAGAGCCTAAAGGCTCAGTCTGGGAATCCAGAGACCAAAATTAAGCCAATGGATGAGGCTGAAAACCTTATTCTAATTCATCCAGGACACATCAAAAATTAAGATGTTATGGCTGAGTATATGGAGTGCTACTGATGTCTCAAGATCAAAGATGAATGGGTAAAACAGGGCTACAGCAACTAGCAATGAAAAAATACCTGTCTTAATTCATAACTATAAAACGGATACTGACAGATTGGGAAAGGATTGGGATGAAAACCTCCCAAAATTAATGGGACAGAGTCCTGTGACACCCTCAAAGTAGCTATGGGAAGACTGATATTCTCCTAGCAGAAAAGGGGCAGCTAGGTGGTGCAATAGATAGAAAGCTAGGCCTGGAGACAGGAAGACCTGCATTCAAATCCAGACTTGGACAGTCACTACCTGTTTGACCCTGGACAAATCTCGTTCATTCATTCATTCATTCATTCATTCATTCATTCATTCATTCATTCATTCATCTGTTTGTTTATTTATCTATCTAGCTATTCATTCATTTGTTTATTTATTTATTTATTCATTCATTTATTTTTGTTTTAAAATTGTACTTAATTGATTAATTAAGAGAATTTTTCCATGGTTATATGATTCATGCTCTTTCCCTCCTCTCCTCCGACCCCACTCCCACAGTCAATGTGAAATTCCACTGGGTTTTACATGTGTCATTGATCAAGACCTGTTCTGGACAAATATCTTAACCTTATTTGCCTCAGTTTCCTCATCTGTAACTGAGAAGGACATAGCAAATAACTCCAGTATCTCTGCCAATGGGCACATGAAAGGTCATATGTAATTGAGGAACAACAACCGACAAGGAGAAAGAAGATTGATAGATGCTAAAACACAGAAATACTTCTGGGACAGAAAAATATCACTTTAACGGGCAATAGTAAAGGCCAATAATAGGTTTTGTTAAATTGGTCTAAAGTGCTTGTACTGCCAGCTAAAGTTTAGAAAATGGCAGAGATCCAAAAGTGGAGCCAAAAGGCCATCCGTGGGTAGGACTATCTCAATAGAAAAGTGTTTACCAAAAGACTATCAAGCAAATTTATTTATGGAAACAGGTTAATGATGGCAATTTAGACCTGAGTCATTGCTACCAGAAATTATAAAAGGGTTATGTCATCCCTCTCCATAGTCTCTCTTGGCCACATCTTCCATTCCAACGCGAGTGTCTAAGCAGATGACAGTTATCGATATTCACATCCATATCCACATCTCTCTGTAGCTATTCATCTCTGTTTTTATCTATTAACTGTCTATCCTTTAGCCTCTCCCCTGAACTTTAGTCCCACATCACCAATGACCAGTGGATACTTTAAGAGGTTGCCACACAGAGATCTCACAGTCGAAATGACCCAAACTAACCTCATTCCCATCTCCCCAAAACCATCTCCTCTTCCAAACTGTTATTTCAGTCATCACCCTTCGAGGCTTCTGGGTTCACAAACTCCTTGAATCGTGCCACATACCCATGCAGCCATGAAATCTTGGCTTTTTTTTGCCTTGACATCTCTTGAATCTTACCCCTTTTCTTCACTCATACACCTCCTGCCTTAATTCTGGGTCTTATCGCCTCTTACCTGGGTTATTGTAGCAGCTTTTAATGGGTCTCCCTGACTCCAGGCTCTTCCCAATGCCATCCATCCAACAGCCTATTACCAAAGGAATTTTCCATAAGTGTATTTCTGATCCTGTGACTCAATGAACTCTTCTGGCTCCCTATTGCCTCTGAGATAAAAGAGAAACTCCTTCTTTTGGGGTTAAAGCCATTCACACCCTATTTCCAACCCATCTTTCTGAGTACATGGAGCATTAACGCCCTTCCTTATTCTTTGATCTAGCCATCCTGGTCTTCCCTCTGTTCCTCATACGTGTCACTCCTTCTTCCCTTATTATGCTTTTACACAGATTATTAACCTGCTTAGAATGTTCTCTGCCTTTATTTACCTCGTTAGAGTCCTTCTTTTCCTTTAAGATGCCTCTCAGGCACTACTTTCCCTGTGAAGCTTGTCCTGGTCCCCCATCCCTCCCCAACTCCCTGGTGCCCTGCCAAACTACCTTGTCTATAGTGGTATTCCTTCATTTTATATTGATGCAGCCTGCGCTGGATATGTAATTTAGAATGGAAACTCCTCATGAGTAAGGGTTGTTTCCCTTTCTGGCACTTAATAGAATGCCTGACACACATAGTAGGCACTTATTGAACATTACTGATTGATTGAAGCAGCTTGGTGATCAAGGCAGATAATTTGAAAAATGTAAAAATGGAGGCGGCCAAAATTTAGTACCTCCTGAATCTCTAGCAAGAACTAACCTGGTAGCAAGAATTATATATCAAAAACTCACTATCTTTCAGGAACTGACAGGTGATAAATCCCCAACCTACAAAAACAGACCTCAGGAATATCCTTGAAAATGCGACTGATAGCCTGCGCCAGAACTGGAGCATTGTCAAAGACTGAACTCTTACCCACAATCATGCTGATATTACTCTGATCTATCAACACCTAAGAGGAGTTTAAAATGGATTTTATTTCTATCCATTTGTATCGCCTATCCTTCTCCCTGTAGCCCTCCTCCTATCCCTCCCAGAAAACCAGTATTGAAAACAAAGAATTTTGAAAATAAAAAAAGAAAGAAGAGAATTTTTTGAGGATAAAATCTAACAATATGTTGGAAAAAAATCTGGCATTACATGTTAAATGAAATGAAATCCCAGATTAAATTAAATTCCATATCTGTGCCCCTTCCCCACTGTAAATAGTACCTTTTCATATTTCTTTTATTTTTATTTTTATTTAAACCCTTACCTTCCGTCTTGGAGTCAATACTGTGTATTGGCTCCAAGGTAGAAGAGTGGTAACGGGTAGGCAATGGGGGTCAAGTGACTCGCCCAGGGTCACACAGCTGGGAAGTGTCTGAGGCTAGATTTGAACCCAGGACCTCCCATCTCTAGCTTTTCATATTTCTTATTGGGGAAAAACTTGTTCTTTGTAGTTTTGCAATATTTTGTTGTTATTATTGCTATATAGTATTATCCTTTCTGTTTTTTGTTTGTCTAGTCATTGTTTATTGTGTAGATATCACTATATATGCATTGTCTCTATATAATAGTACATAGTGTATCTATAGTCATTTTTTCATGGCTTTGCTTACTTCACTTTGCATCAGTTCATACAGGGCTTCCCATGCTTCTTCACATTCACCAAATTTATGGCTTCTTATTCCATTAAATTCATGTGCTACAATTTGTTTAGTGGCCCCCCTAATTGTTGCGTGTCGATATTGTCTATTTTGTTTCTAGTTCGGTGCAGTTATAAACATTTTGGAGTATATGTGGAGCCTCTCTCCATACGGAGGTATATATGGAGGTCAATGGCCTCTTTGGGAGATTGGCCTAGCAGTGGAATCACTGGATCAAAGATAATGGGAATTTTTAGTGAATCTATTTGTATAATTCCACATGGCTTCCAGAATGGTTGTACTAATTCATAGCTCCACCAACAATTCATGAGGATATATTTCCCCACAACCCCTCCACCATTGGCTCTTCCCCTCTTTTGTCATCTTTGCCAATTTGCCATGTAGGCGGTCAAAACTCAGAGCTGTTTTGATTTTCATTTCTTATATAAAACTTAAGAAAATTTTTAGCAAATATTATCATATAAGACATCCAGGCAGCACAGTAGATAGAGCACTGTGATTGTCTCAGCATGACCTGGATTCAAATTTTGCCTCAGAGACTTACTAAACGTGTGACTTTGGGCAAGTCACTTAATCTCTCAGTCTCAATTTCCTCATTTGTAAAATGGGGATGAGGATAGCATCTATTTAATAGATTTCTTTCATTAAACCCTATTTAATAGGGTTTGAAGCTCTAATCAGAAAGCATGTATAGAGCATTTTTCAAATCTTAAAACCCTACATAAATACTAGCTATTATTATTACCAAGTAACAATGATCTCTACACTACGAGGAATAAAATGTATTTCAAATATAGAGGCCTAGCCAAAGAAAAGTCAAAAGCATACGGGCATGGGATAAGGTACAAATCATCTTCTTCAGCCTCTCTGCCACCGGAATTATTTTATTTGATTACAAAAAGCAGTTGTTTTTACCATTTGAATGATAGGTAGATAGAGAGAGTTTATATAGATAGACAATCGATAAATGGCAGATAGATATCAGATTATAGACATTAGATAGAGAGATGACAGACAATAGATTGATGGTAGAAAGATGATAACTGCACAATAGACACTATATCGGTAGGACAATAGATAGATGGTAGATAGATAAATATTATAAATCGTTGACATACTGATAGAGGAAAGAGAGCTGATAGACAGTAGACGGAGAGATAAATGATGGCTACATATGAATAGATGATACACCAATAAACAATGGATAGAGCGTAGGTGATAGACAAAAGACAGGCGACAGAAAATAGCGAGATGCTGGACAGATAGTAGATAGATACAGAGAGAGGTGATAGAGCGGACATTTATAAAGCACTAAATTGGACACATGGGATACAAATAGAAGAGAAAACACATATTGAAATGTTAAAGTGTCAGAACAAGATTGTTATTTATTCCTACCCTTTTCATTCTTTTTTTTTTTAATTTTAATTTCATTTCATCAATTTAGAACATTATTCTTTGGTTTACAAGAATTATTTTCTTTCCCTCCCTCCTCTCCACCCACCCTTCCCATAGCTGATGTGTAATTCCACTGGGTATTACATGTGTCCTTGATCATAACCTATTTCCATGTTGTTGATATTTGCACTGGGGTGATTGCTTAGTCTACATCCCCAACCATATTCCCCTTGATCCATGTATTCAAGCAGTTGCTTTTCTTCTGTGTTTTTCGCTCCCACAGTTCTTCCTCCAAATGTGCATAGCATCTTTCTCAGAAGTCCCTCAGATTGTCCTGGATCACTGCATTGACACTCATGGAGAAGTCCATCACCTTCGATTGTACCACAGTGTATCAGTCTCTGTGTACAATGTTCTCCTGGTTTTGCTCCTCTCACTCTGCATCACTTCCTGGAGGTCGTTCCAGTCTCCATGGAATTCCTCCACTTTATTATTCCTTTTTGCACAATAATATTCCATCACCAACATAGACCACAATTTGTTCAGCCATTCCCCAATTGATGGGCATCCCCTCGTTTTCCAATTTTTGGCCACCACAAAGAGCGCAGCTATGAATATTCCTGTACAAGTCTTTTTCCTTATTATCTCTTTGGGGTACAAACCCAGCAGTGCTATGGCTGGATCAAAGGGCAGACAGTCTTTTATCGCCCTTTGGGCATAGTTCCAAATTGCCCTCCAATTGGATCAATTCACAACTCCACCAGCCAGCAGTGCATTAATGTCCTGACTATTCCTACCTTTTTCTTTCTGAATGATAAGAAGAATGAGATAACAATAACACAAACTTCAATATAATTGAGAATTCAACCAATAATCTGTCTCAGAACAGATTGTCACAGACAAAACTATTGTCTCTAGTTACCTTTGATTTCACTTTGATCTATTATAAACTTACAAATATTTAAAATCATCAGTACATCAAATGCTCTCAAATATTCTCAGAGGTTCATGGAACAAAGAGCTTTCCAAACATAGACCCCAAGAAGAAAAAATTAATATCATGTGAAAGAGATAGCTGGGTTGCTCAGTGGATAGAGAGCCAGTCATGGAGATAGGAGGTCCTGGGATCAAATATGACCCCAGACACTTCCTAGATGTGTGACCCTGGGCAAGTCACTTCACCCTCATTGTATAGCCATTACCACTCTTCTGCCTTGGAACCAATACCCAGCATTGGTTCTAAGATGGAAGGGGAGAGAGAGAGAGAGAGAGAAAGAGAGAGAGAGAGAAAGAGAGAGAGAGAGAGAGAGAGAGAGAGAGAGAGAGAGAGAGAGAGAGAGAGAGAGAGAGAGAGAAAGAGAGAGAGAGAAAGAGAGAGAGAGAGAGAGAGAGAGAGAGAGAGAGAGAGAGAGAGAGAGAGAAAGAGAGAGAGAGAGACAGCGAGAGAGAGTTTAATATGATGATAATAATAGCATGCTCCAAAGCCCAATCCATCATCTATGCCATAAATGAGGAGGGGCAACAATGCGAAAATAGGGAAACGCCAATCAAGATAATCAGAGATAGGAAGAGATTAGGAGAGGGAAAGAGACAGAGAAAGAAATAGGGAGAGATAAGGAGAGATAGGGAGAGAGAAAAAGAGATAGGGAGAGATAAGGAGAGATAGGGGGAGATAGAGAGAGCTGTATGTTCTCTATGGACAAGCTGGGAAGGTCTAGCAAGAGCCTCAAAACTCTGAACATCAGTAACAACGTAGTAACATAATAAGAATAAAGTAAGAATAATAGTATTAGTTGACATTGATGCAGTGCTTGGAGGCTTACACAGCAATTTAAAAAGGAGGTTCCAGTTTCTCTTCCATGACCTCATTTGAAACTCCCTCAGACTCTAGGAGACATAAACCACAGGTTCCATTGTCCCCATTTTACAGATGAACAAACTCGGGCTCCACATGTCTGAGCCAAACTCTGACTCCTCAGCTAAAGGCTTTCATCTTTTTCATTTGGGCTCCCATTATTTCTGAACTCAGTCCATTTTACTTTGGGATGCAAGTAGGAGAGAGCCCTGGAGTTGTGACCCTTCTGCCCTCCATCTTCTTTGATGGATGACTCCATGGGCAGCTTGACTCCTCCGTCTAGCTCTGAGGGAAAAGGGAGATTGAATGCTAACCATGAATTTAGTGTTACCGCTCAGGCATGATGATGGAGGGGGATGGTAGGTGTCAAATAATCACCCAGAACGAGCTCAGGGCCAGCTCTTAAAGGATATATGTCTGGTTAAAGGATACAGCAGCTTATTAGTATGATGTGAAGGCTCTGAGAAAGTTATTATTTCTACCCCCCCCCCCCAAAAAAAAAAGAATCTTTCTCCAGACTCCGCCACCTAAAATTTGACCTTTCAAGAGTTATTCCTTTGGGTTCAGCGTTACTCTCACCAGGCTCCCTCTTAAAATGTAAGCTCCTCTGGGAGAGAGAATAGAGCCTCAGAAGAAATCAGGTTGCCATAAATTTTCGTAGGAACTGAGAGGTCAGGGCTGGGGAGAGGGCTGTGAAAACATGGGAAAGAACCCAGAAAGAGAGGTGGGCTAGTCTGAAGCCAAAGTGGCAATTGGGAGGACAAGGACGTCGATTGTAGGAGGGGTCTAGGGAGGAAAGGGGGCCCCTCCATCATGCATTCCAGAAGCAGACTTACCAAGCCTCCCCATGGTTTATTGGTGGACAGAGGATAGTGTGAATGCTCGAAAGACTGGGCTGTCACTGGCCAGTCCTGCCATTACCCATATATAGATTGATTTCTCAAATAAAAGGCCATTCGGTCTCATTTGAGGCTAAGAGCTTTACACTATCCCAGAATCCAAAGTAGGAAGGAATCCTAAATAGTTGTCGGGTGGCTTGGCTCATTGAGATGAATTTCTGACTTATTGTAAATAAATGGATGTCTATTTCCTTATGGTATCCCTGTGATTGGAGACGTTGGAACTGGAGTCAGGGGACCCGAGTTCATGACATAGAATTGGATGCTTCCAAGTCTCTGAGCAGGAAGGGTGGCAACAGCCCTTTATGAAAGCCTCTCTTGTCTCTGGATGGGATCTGCAGATTATTATCAAAATAAGAAATAGCTCCTCTCCTTCTACCTTGCAGAAGCATAATTTAGCACTGTTTTTTAAAAATATATTGTTTTTTTTATCACTTTAATTTCCAAATATATTTCTTTCTGCTCCCCTCTCCACTGAACCATCTGCTGTAATGGTTTATAAAGAAAGATGAAGCAGTTTGTCAAAACTAGCCAACAGAGCAATTAAGTTGATGCTATACGCCATGACCCACCCCTGCCGTCCCCCACCTCTGCAAAGAAAAGCCAGAGGTGCATTTTCTTCTCTCCTTTTTGGGGTCAAGCTGGATCATCGCAATTCTACGGCCTGGAGTTCTGGGAAGAAGTTGGAATAATGTCATTAGAAGGCTAAAATGTCATCACCGTCCAATAATATTGGATTCGTCCAATGTAACGATTTTAAACTTGAATTAGCCAGTGAGAGACGGAAAGTGTCCTTTGGTGATGTGTGGTTTTGGTGTTCAGTCATTTTCAGACACGTCTGATTCTTCATGATTCCATTTGGGGATTTTCTTGGTAGACATGCTGGAGTGTTTTGCCATTTCCTTTTCCAGCTCGTTTTACAGATGAGGAAACTGAGGCAAACAGGGTGAAGTGAGGGCTATACAGCAAGTCTGAAGTTAGATTTGAATTCAGGAAGATGAATGTTCCTGACTCCAGGACCAGAGTCCTATCCACTATACCACCTGTAAATACCCAACTGGATTTACACTGCATGACTATGTTAGATATTATAAATAATAAATTGATCAAGAATGAGAAGGAGCGGTAGAGGAAAGATAACTAGGCTGAGGGTCAAGAAACCCAGGTTCTAGACCTGAATTTCCTATTGTCTGCTAGCCCTGGACTTGTCACTCCAAGAAACAGCTCCAATTTCCCTAGATCTTGAGAGAGTACAAAGCCTTCTTATAACAAAGGAAGATAAAGCAGCCAGAAGTATATATTAAGGGCTCAGGAAGACCTAAGTTCAAATCCAGCCTCAGATACTTAGTAGCTATGTGACTCTGGGCAAGTCACTTAACCCTGTTGGCCTCAGTTTCCTCATCTGTAAAATGAGCTGAAGAAGGAAATGGCAAACCGCTCCAATATCTCTGCCAAAAAATTCCCAAATGGAGTCATGAAATGTTGGGAATGACTGAAATGACTCAACCACATCAGTAAGGGAAGGGCTACCTAGTGCTTGAGAACAGGATCTACTTTTAGTTCTGACTTGGTCTCCCTATTCCCTTGAAGAACATTGGCATTTCATGAAAATATTTATTGGGGGGACAGCTGGGTGGCTCAGTCAGACTTGAAGACTGGAGGTCCTGGGTTCAAATCTGTCCTCGAATGCTTCATAGCTGTGTGACCCTGGGCAAGTTACTTGACCCTCATTACCTAGCCCTTACCACTCTTCTGCCTTGGAGCATATACACAGTATTGATTCCAAGATGGAAGGTGAGGGTTTAAAAAACATACACACACACACACACACACACACACACACACACACACACACACACACACACATATATATATTTGTTGGGTTGGATTAGAGGCAGACTTAAAAGGGGACAAAGAATTGGAAACCAAGTAGATGCCCATCATTTAGGAAATGGCAGCCCACATTGTAGGCGTGGATGTCATGGAACAAAAAGGGGAATATTCAGAACACAGAGAAGTATGGGAAGACTTACACGAGATACAGAAGTGAGCCCAGTCAGGAAGCCGATCTACATAACTATGATAGGAAGGGAAAGAATTAGCAACAAGAAATCAACCCCAAATGGAATATTCTGCCATCATAATGGTCCAGATTGGTCTTGGAGCTGAGAGGAGGGGAAGGATCTGCTCTTCCCCTCTGCAGACTCAGGGGACCCCTGGACTGTGAGACATTGCACACGGTGTCAGACTTGGTTGCTATATTACAGTTTGACTGAATTTCTCTTTTCCTTTTCCTTTTTTCATTCTTATTTGTAAATGGAAGAGAGTATGGAAGGATAGATTTGGAAATGAAGACGATGTCAAAATAAATGAGGTAGTTGTTTTTTAAAGAAAGAACCCAGGCTTGGAGGGAGGATGCAGGGTTTGAAGTCTAATCAGACGATCATTGATTCTAAAGCATAACTTCTCTGAACTTTGTTTACTTCTGCATAACCTGAGACATCTTATACTTGAACCTTCTAAGCCAGACATGAAGAAAGTACATTGTAAGCTTTATAGTGCTTCGGAGTTTCATAGGAATTGTAATAATTATAAGGTCATAGATGTGGAGCTGGAAGGAGCCTTAAAGGCCAGCTAGACCAGCCTCTGTTTTACAGAGGAAGAAACTCATGCCCAAGAAAGTTAAGTGATTGCCTAAGGTCACACAGATAATAAATATAAAAAACGGAATTTGAACCCAGGTTGGTCCTCTGACTCAATAAATAGTTCTCTTTCCATTAGCCATGAGAATACCCAGTAAATCAACATGCCATGCCATCCTACTTCCTATGAATTAGTTATATTTTTCATTTTTTGGAGCCTACTTTGGAGACATTTTTGGAGACTATTTCACTCAGGCTGGAATGCAGTGGCCTCTCTCGAACTCCATCCCAATATTGATTAGAATGAAATCTTTGACCTGCTCCATTTCCTAATTTAGGCGTGTGTGTGTCCCTTTATGGACAACCTGGTGCCCCTCTACTCCTGGGGGCTCTCCCTATTTATGGAGGACTTAACCCTAACCTAAATGCATTGAACTGTCCAGCAGCTCATTATTCTTACTTTCAGGGATCCACCCCCATTCCTTTACCCCCAGTAGATGTGAGTCACCATCACCAGCCTCTTATGAATTCTAATAATCATATGACCATAGATTTAGACAGAATAGAACCACACTGGTCATTGAGTCCAACTCCCTTATTTTACCAGGGAACAATCCAAGACCAGGAGAATCTGTGACTTGCCTAAATGTATGCACATAGAAGCACAAATAATATATGATTTATTATTGTTTCCATTTTACAGATGAGGGAAATTGTCTTAGAGGATGGAACTGACTTGACGCGGGAACACTGACGGTCTTTGTTACTTGATGGTGGTATAGCTTGGCCCACATGACCCCCGAGTTCTCACCCAGTTATAAAATTCTATAATCTCTGAAATATTTGGGGGTATGTGAAAAGGCATTGGTGGGGATGGAGGGCTGAATGCGTTGGGATGTGGATGAGAGGAAATGTATGTGCACTTGTAACTATGGAGTGGGACGCCTGCCATTGTCCTTGTCTGCAAGTCAAGCCCAGTGCTCTTTCCAGTGCCTTCCATACATAGGCTATTGTTCAGGCCCCTTTCCTTCAATTTCCTCTCCTCTCAGATGAAGGGACTGAACTAGATGACCTCTAAGATCCTGTTTGGAGTCTGAATTCTCCTCCCCTTCCTCCCCCATTTAATGACTCAGAGATCTTCGAACAGCCACATCCTTGGCCTCTTCCTCAATATCCACCTTCCAAATGGCTCTGAAAAAACAAAAAACAAATAACCCCAATGTCTTGTCTTTATAAAGCTTCATTCCCCAGTAGGATTGGGATCCCCAGGAGAACACCTTCCCCTTCCCCACCTCCCCAAACTGGCCAGGTGGCTTTAGTGAACAGGAGATGAGCTCACGAAGGAAGAGGTGGGCATTTCCAAGAAAAACAAGATCTGGCTCTATTGTCTAGTGCACTTCAAGGGACTCTGGTGGCCCTGCCTCCTTCCCTGCATTGGGAAGACTCCACCATAATGGAGGAAGGTTCTGAAATAAATTCATAAATACAAACCATTTGGTGCAGTCAGAATAATTAATGGTTTATTTCCTGCCCGTCCTCCAAAAGCTGTCATGGGTTTGACAGCAAACATGAAGCCGCTTGTAAAAAGGCAAGGGAATCATTAGGCTTGTTCCAGCTTGAATGCTTCCAAACCAGCTGAGAAGAGGAGCCCTCCCTCCATGAGGAAGCAGCTTGACTTTGGAAAATGAAGGCAAAGAGGAAGAACTCAGTGGGGCAGGAAGAAGTGCTGGAGGGAAGACCTCTGAAGGAAGCATGATGGGGGAAACTGCCCTGCCCATGATGCCCACAGGTGTGGCTGGGGACCATCTGACGCAGAGGTGACTGTCGGGGAAGGGCAGGACACATGCCAGAGAGACCTCAGAAGCCAGTCCAACCTCCCCTGCCACATGGGGATCCCTTCTTCATCTGTGGTCACGTGGAATCACAGAGAGAACCCAGGAGTCAGAGGGCCCAGGTTAGATCTAACCTCTGATACTTATCGCTTCTCTGACATTGAATAAGTCACCTAATCTCCTTGGCTCTCTGTTTTGTCTTCTGTAAAATAAGGGAGTTTGGATTAGATAACCTCTAAGGTAGGACAGAGAAGCAGGAAGTCCTGAATTCAAATCCAGCCTTAGATACTTCCTAGCTGTGTGACACTGGTAAGTCACTCAGCTTCTGTTTGCCTCAGTTTCCTCATTTGTAAAATAAACTGGAGAAGGAAATGGCCAACTACTTCAGTATCTTTGCCAAGGAAATTCCCAATGGGGTCATGAAGAGTTGGACAAAACTGAAATGACTAGATAACAACAAATCTCTAAGGTCCCATCCAGCTTTAGATCTGGGACCCTTTGGTGACATTCTCGTGGGGTGTCTCTCATTGGTAGTTGTTAAGCACTCTAAATGCTAGCTATTATCACAGAAAGATTTAATAAGATTTAGATCTGCAAGGAGCCTTAAAGGTCACCACTAGTGCAATCTCCCCATTTTACAGAGAAGGAATTTGAGAGGTGAAGAGATCTGCCCCAGATCCTAGAGACAATAATGGAGGAGACAAGATTCATACCCATGTCCTTGGCCATGACTTCTGCAGTGGTCAAGATCTAGCACTAGAGGACTTAAGAGTTGCTCTCAGCTCTGAGATTTAAAGATTCTTTGAGTTCCAGTCCATTCCTATGGCCTTGGTCCTTTGATTTATGCTGAGAATGGGACTATTGTTCAGGCATTTTCAGGCATGTCCTACTCTTCAAGACCCCAATTTTTGTCATTTTGTCATTTCTTTTCTAGCTCATTTTACAGATATGGAAACTGAGGTCGACAGGGTTAAATGATTTGCCCCAGGTCACCCAGCTGTGTTTGAGACTAGATTTGATCTGAAGACGGAGAGCAGGGTTAAGAGAAGTCCAAAGTTTGGAAGTTAGGCTTAACTTATTTCTGCCCATTGGGATTGGCCCCGTTTTGAGATCCAGACTCTGCTGTCCACTGGGGCCCTTAATGGCTTGATTTAGGGTAAGAGCAATGGACTTTGTGGTTGGTGGGTTGTTTAAGGTGGAACTTGCAGTTGGGAGTGTTTCTTCCTCTTCAATAGTCTTAAAACCACTAACAATCGGTTGTACCACTCCATCGAAGACTGAATGTACATCATCCTCCATTGTTCTCTTATTGTTCTTTAAAATGGGAATACTGGCTCAGCTTTGGAGCACCCCCAGGGTAAAGACCAATTCCTTCTGGATTAAAATCTCCAGTTTACAGTCAAGAGGGCCTAGATTTGGAACCAGAAGAGCCTTTTTGTAGTCATAGAATCATAGATTTAGAACTTGATGAGAACTAAGAGGTTACTGAGCCCAAATCTCACAATTTACAGATAGGGAAACTGAGGAAATTAATTGTGCCAAGTCACATGGTAGGAAGTGACTGAGCCAGGATTTGAACCCTGTTGGCTTTGACATCTCTGGTTCTCTGACTCTAAATCCGCCATTTTCCCTTGCAGAGTCTCTCTTCTTCTTTGGTCTATTTCCTCATGTGTAACACAATGGGGTTAACTAGAGGATTAGAACCAGAAGAGGCCATTTCTAGCCTAAATCCTATTGAACTTCTCTCCCAAGGCTAAACCTAGCAGGAACCCAATCCCTTTGGGAGCATTTATTAAAAACCTTCTGTGCCAGGAGCAGTGCTGGGCCTTGGGCATAGAGAGGTAAAAAATGAAAGAGTCCTTGCCCTCAAGGAGCTTCCATGCTCTTGGGGTGAAAGAACAAATGCACAGAGGAGAAGAGGGCTCTAGTAAGTGGGGGAGTCAGGAGAGGCCTCAAGTAAGAAGTTGATTTTGTTTATAGAAAGCCCAGTGGGTAGAGTGGTCTTGAATAAAGAAGACTTGAGTTCAAATCCAGTCTCAGATATTTATGAGCTATGTGACTGTGGGGAAGTCACTGAACCTCTGTGTGCCTCAGTTTACTCAATTATAAAATGGAAATAATAATAGCATCTACTTCACCAACATTTTGGGAAGTTGAATATATATATATGTATATATATATATATATGTATATATATATATAGTTTTTTTAAACTCTTACTTTCTGTTTTAGGATTAGTCCCAAGGCATACGAGTGGTAAAGGTTTAACTGACTTGCCCAGGGACACACAGCTAGGAAGTATCTGAGAGCAGACTCAAACTTTCTGACTCCAGATCTGGATCTGGAGTTCTATCCATTGAGCCACCTAACTGCCCCCAAATGAGATAAATATTTGTCAAGTGTTTAACATAGAGCCTGGTACACAGTAAGGGCTGAACAAAACCTTGCCCCCTCTTTGCCTTAACGTTTATTCTGTATACACACATATATGTAGAAATATACATATGTACCCATAAATGTGTATGTAGGGACAACTAGATAGTACAGTAGATAGAGTGCCAGGCCTGGAATCAGGAAGACTTGAATTCAAATCTGTCCTCAGACACTTACTAGCTGTGTGATCCTGGGCAAGTCACTTCACCCTGTTTGCTTCAGTTTCTTCATCTCTCAAATTATCTGGAGAAGGAAATGAACCACTCCTGTATCTTTGCTAAGAAAACCCCAAATAGGGTCATAAAGAGTTAGACATAATTGAAACAAGTGATAGAACAACAAAAATATGTATCTATATGCCTATCTATCTAGCCATCCAGTCTGCCTATCTGTCTCTAGCTAGCTCTCCCTCATTGGGAGGTAAACCCTATGGACTGTAATCTCTTGGAAAGCAGGGATTGCTTCATTCTTTGTGTTTACATCCTGGCTCCTTGGCACATAGTAGGAGCTTAAAAACGTACATTGATTGATAAAGTTTTTTAAAAAGTTATTTATTAACCATTTACTATCTCTCCAGGAGCAGTTCAGATAATACAAAGGAAGACAAAATACAGTCTCTGCCATCAAGGAAAAGTGCACTTGAATGGTAAAGAAAATGTACCAGTGACTAGATACTGAGTAGATAGAAGGAACTGAGAGAAGGCAGGTGGAGAAAGACTCCCTGGTGCAGGTAGGATTTGAGCTAAGTCTTCAAGGCAGCCAGAGAAATGAGGAGGTGGAGGTGAGCTCTCACAGGCAGTATTGGAGAGAGGAAGAGTCAAACTCAAGTTCTCTGACTCCAGGGAAGGGAAGAGAAGGGGAGAAAAAAAAGGAGGGAAGGAAGGGAAAGGAGGGGAAAAGAAGAGAAGAGAAGAGAAGAGAAGAGAAGAGAAGAGAAGAGAAGAGAAGAGAAGAGAAGAGAAGAGAAGAGAAGAGAAGAGAAGAGAAGAGAAGAGAAGAGAAGGGAAGGGAAGGGAAGGGAATAGGAGAGAAGGGAAGAGAAGAGAAAGGAAGAGGAGAGAAGGGAAGAGGAGAAAAGGGAAGGGGAAGAGAAGAGAAGAGAAGAGAAGAGAAGAGAAGAGAAGAGAAGAGAAGAGAAGAGAAGAGAAGAGAAGAGAAGAGAAGAGAAGAGAAGAGAAGAGAAGAGAAGAGAAGAGAAGGGAAGGGAAGGGAAGGGAATAGGAGAGAAGGGAAGAGAAGAGAAAGGAAGAGGAGAGAAGGGAAGAGGAGAAAAGGGAAGGGGAAGAGAAGAGAAGAGAAGAGAAGAGAAGAGAAGAGAAGAGAAGAGAAGAGAAGAGAAGAGAAGAGAAGAGAAGAGAAGAGAAGAGAAGAGAAGAGAAGAGAAGAGAAGAGAAGAGAAGAGAAGAGAAGAGAAGAGAAGAGAAGAGAAGAGAAGAGTTGTTTGTTGAAAGGGAAGAGCTGGGTGTGGTGGGAGTGTGTGTGAGAGAGTCTCCAGGATCAATCCTAACTCACTCCTGACTTCCTGGAAGAAAGGCCCTAATGCATGATCCAACTATTGGGGTGTGGCATCTTCCAATTTCCCCATTCAGCAATTTTCTGTGAGAAGAAAAAACCCCAAAAAAATCAGAAAAGAAAGAGAGAGGGTGGCAGGAGTCAATCCCGTCTTTGGAATGCTGAAGCTCAGCCCCATTCGGTGCTCCGGCTCTGGCTGGCACTTCCCAATGAGTTCCAACTGTCTACAGGAGCCCAGCTCTGGCTGCCTGCGCCTCCCTCCTACAAGTGTGGCCTTCAGACAGTCTCGCCGGGGAGGTCTTTCTGCAGGCTCCTGTACCCTCCCGGGAGCCCCGTGAGGAGGGGGACACAAGGCATCCTTGGAGCGCAGGGTCCGGTGGGATCCTGGAGCCATCCCCATTCCTCTTCCCAATGGCTTTAATAAGGTTAGCCGATTAGGTCCAAAGCCTGCGGTGCTCCATGACGTCACAGTGCAGGAGGAAACACGCATGGTCAGCCCGGGAGAGAGGGATGTAAAGGGCGAAGGCGTGCGCATGTGTGCATTCTCTCACCGGCCCGCTTGCAACTGGTGTTTGGGTGGGGGGAGCCGAGGAGGACGAGGGGGGCTGAGCTGAAGTCATTTGGTTTCTCGGGGCATGAGAAACCCCAGAAACATCAGCTCAGGCCGGACGCTCCCCCGAGCCAGGGAGTGAGCTCCCCGTCCGGGCGGAGCCCCCGGACCCATTTCCGGCTCGCCCTTGGGTGCCCGCGCTCCTGGCCCCTCTCCCGACAGCCCAAGCCAGCACCTCTGAGAACGGCCTCTTCCGGATCATAAACATTTGTCAGGGTTTGTGTGAAACCGCGAATGAAGAGCGGCTGCCAAGTCCTTTGAGAGTGGGGCCGCCTGTCGGGCGCGGATGATTTGTGCTTCTCCAAACGTTGCTCATCAAAGCTTTTATGAGTTCGCTTTGGCCAGGCCTCTGTTTTTCCATGTGGTGAGATCACACACCTGGAAAGCAGGCAGGGAGACAGGGTCCTGCTGCCCTGAATGGGGCTCCTTGTTCTCCCCTCACCCCGGAGCCTGCAGCCAGGATCCTGCCTGTTAAAGCCTCGGCCTGGCTGCCTCCACCATGGGGTTCCCTTCCCGGCAAACCCTCGGCCGGCCAGCCTGCCTCCTCTCCCGGGCAGATGAAGGGCAGGTGGACAAGGGAGCCCCAGCCTGGCTTTGGCTTTACGCTGCTCTGCCCGTGGAGGTGGCCTGCGTGCAGGGTGGAGGTGGGGACGCTCCTGTCCTGCCAGGTCCACAGGCTGCTTCTCTTTCCCTTGCACCGGCAGGGCTTGCCTGCTGTCCTGACCAATCACAGGACAGGAAAGGGAGGCCATCTGGTCCACCTCATCCATTTTTCAGTTGAGGAAACTGATGTCGGGGAAAGTGAAATGAATCGCCATTTGAATTGAATTCGAAATGAATTCGAACCTGGGTCCTCCCACACCAGAGCTGCTAGAGCTTGCTGCTTCTGAGGACCCAGCTCAGAAATGCCAGCTGTAGTAGGTGCAGGTGCTTAGCTCCAGCCCTCAGCAAGGAGACTTAAAGGAGGAAGAATTTAGATACAGATTTGTGTTTTTTCATTCATTCTTTATTAAGAAAAGGCAGAGTCCTGGGTTCAAATGTGGCCACAGACACTTCCTAACTGGGTGACCCTGGCAAGCCCATTGCCTAACGCGTATCCTCTTCTGCCTCAAAACCAATACACAGAATGACCTTTAAGACAGAAGATGAAGGTTTAAAAAAAGGCAGAAGCCAAGGTCAGGAGCACTCAGGAACCCATCAACCAAGGCAATAACAGCCATGACAGCCAGGTGGAGAGAGCTCTGGGCCCAGAGTCAGGAGGACTCCTCATCTTCCAGAGTTTGAATCTGGCCTCAGACCCTCACTAACTATGTGACCCTGAGCAAGTCACTTAACCTAGTTTGCCTCAGTTTTCTCATCTGTAAAATGAGCTCGAGAAGGAAATATCAAACCAGCTCAATATTTTTCTTAAGAAAACTCCAAAGGGGGACACCAAGAGTAGGACACAACTGAAACGGCTGAACAAAATATCAATTATACCCGAGGAACTATTGAGAGCTCCCGAAGAGGACACGGGAAAGAGTAATGAAACATGGCCCCTGCCCTCAGAGAACCTTTGCCCATGAGATGAGGCAGTAGGAAGTGAAATGAATGGAGTAGATGGGGTAGGTGTCTGGGACACCCTCTCTACCTAGCTGACCACTCCTCCTCAGATGCCTTTTCTGGATCCTCATCAAGATCACATCCATTAACCACAGATATGCCACAGGGCCCTATCCTGGGCTGCCATCTCTCCTCCCTCTTGATATCTTATCAGCTCCTATGGATCTAAGTGACAACCTTTCATGGATGATTTTCAAATCTACACAGCCTGTCAAGCCCTCTCTGCTGGCGTCCAGGCTCACCTCTCCAACTGCCTTTCAGACATCTCACACTGGACATCCTGGAGACATCTTAAACTCTGTCCAAAATCAGACTCATTGTCTTTCTCCTCAACCCCTCCTTCCTTCCTTCCTTCCTTCCTTCCTTCCTTCCTTCCTTCCTTCCTTCCTTCCTTCCTTCCTTCCTTCCTTCCATCCTTCCTTCCTTCCTTCCTTCCTTCCTTCCTTCCTTCCTTCCTTCCTTCCTTCCTTCCTTCCTTCCTTCCTTCCTTCCTTTCTTCCTTCCTTCCTTCCTTCCTTCCTTTCTTCCTTCCTTCCTTCCTTCCTTCCTTCCTTCCTTCCTTCCTTCCTTCCTTCCTTCCTTCCTTTCTTCCTTCCTTCCTTCCTTCCTTCCTTCCTTCCTTCCTTCCTTCCTTCCTTCCTTCCTTCCTTCCTTCCTTCCTTCCTTCCTTCCTTCCTCCCTTCCTCCCTTCCTTCCTTCCTCCCTTCCTTCCTTCCTTCCTTCCTTCCTTCCTTCCTTCCTTCCTTCCTTCCTTCCTTCCTTCCTCCTAGTCTCTCGATTTCCCTCTTAGGTGGCATCTTCAACTCCTCACTCTTTCTCACTCCTCATATCCAATCTGCTGTCAAAGTCTGTTGATTTTACCTCCTTAATATTTCTTGAATACATTCCCTCTGGACAGCCACCTCTCTGGTATAGGCCCTCATCCCCTCATGCATGGATTATTGCACAGCAGCCTGCTGGTGGGTCTATCTGCCTTGGGTCTCCCTCCACCCTAATCTATCTTCCATTTGGTATCCAAAACGGTTTTTCAATAGTGCAGGTCTGGCCGTGTCGTCCCTTCTTTCCATAAACTCCAGTGGCTCCCTGTCATCTCCAGAATCAAATCCAAAATCTTTTTCAGGGTTTGAAACTCTTCAAAATCGAGTATCCTCTTACCTGCCCAGTCCTCTGAAGCCTCGATTCCCTCCATTTACTGTTTGATCCAGCCTTCTTAGCACTCTACTAAAATGACACTCTGCTCTGGGTGTTTTCTCTGACTGGCCCTCATGATTGGCGAGATCCCCCTCTTCATCTTCATCTTCATCTTCATCTTCATCTTCATCTTCATCTTCATCTTCATCTATGGCTTCCCTGGAATCCTTTAAGACTCAACTAAAATCTCATTTT
Source organism: Monodelphis domestica (assembly GCF_027887165.1). Classification (NCBI taxonomy): domain Eukaryota; kingdom Metazoa; phylum Chordata; class Mammalia; order Didelphimorphia; family Didelphidae; genus Monodelphis; species Monodelphis domestica. Next base: position 524,790,444 of record NC_077228.1, read on the forward strand.
CAAGAAGTCTTTCCCAGTTAATTCAAGGGACTGTCACCCCATTTAATTTAATTCTTGTTTATGCTCTTCTAGCTGGCTTAGGGCAGCTAGGTGGCACAAACGATAGAGAGCTTGTCAGGAAGACTCATCTTCCTGAGTTCAGGTCTGGCCTCAGACATTTACTAGCCAGCCATGTGACCCTGGGCAAGTCATGTCACCTCATTTGCCTCAGTTTCTCATCTATGAAACAAACTGGATAAGAAAATGTCAAACAATTCCAGTATCTTAACTGTGAAATTCTGGGCAAGTCACTTCACCTCATTTACCTCAGTTTCTCATGTATAAATCAAGCTGGCTAAGAAAATGGCAAACCATTCCGTTGTTTTAGTAAGTCATTTCACCCTGTTTGTTTCAGTTTCTCATCCATCAAATGAACTGGAGAAGGAAATGAAAGACCACTCCAGGGTCTTAGCTGTGTGACTTTAGACAAGTCAGTTTTCTCCATCTGCCTCAGTTTCTCAACCATAAAGTGAACTGGAGAAGAAAGTGGCAGACCACTCCAGTATCTTTGCCAAGAAAACCCCAAATGGAGTTATGAAGAGTTAGACATGACTGAAAAACAAATACCTTTTTGGTACAAATCTTTTTGCTTGTTTCTCTCCTATTACAATGTAAGCTCCTTGAAGGAAAGGACTTATTTTTCCCTGTTTTGGTATCTTCAGCACTTAGAATAGTGCTTGGCATATAGTAGGTGCTTAATAAATGTTTGACTAATTGACTCACTACTGAGAAAATGGATTGAGGAGAAGACAGGCTGAAGTCAGAGAAGCTTCTGAAAACATGCATTTGAGAGGTGAAGTCCTGAACTAGGGTAGTGACTGGAGAATGGAGAGAATGGGATGGATATGAGATATCAGGCAATCTTCCCACTATACAAAACTCATTTTTTTGTCTGTGTAAGTGGCAGCTTTTGAGTGGGAATGTGAATAATGCAATTTATTTTTTGTTGTTTTTATTTTTAAAAAATCCTTACCTTTTGTCTTAAAATCTGTGTACTGGTTCCAAGCCAGAAGAGTGGTAAGGGCTAGGCAGTGGGGTTAAGTGACTTGTTCAGGGTCACACAGCTGGGAAGTGTCTGAGGCCAGATTTGAACCCAGGAACTCGCATCTCTTAGCTGCCATCTAATTGCCTTGTTTTACAGCTGAGGCAAATGAAGCTTGAATCGATGAAATGACTTGTCCAAGTAAGGTAGCAGAGTTGGAGCTCAGACTCTAGTTGGGTAATTTCAGAATCAGGGCTCTTTCCACTGTACATCCACATTGCTTTGGGTGTCTGTGGTGTACCACAAATAATATTGGGGTTAGAGCCTTCAGCTGGTGAGATCCAGGGGAGATCTCCTCTGATGGTCTTTAAACCAAGACCAGGCAACCACTTTTCAGGTAGACGCTAGAGGAGATTCTTGTTCCGGTACAGGTTGGACAAGGCGGCCTTGGAGATGACCCTGGGATTTTGAGGTTCAATGAGTCTTGGGTGGCGTAGCCCCTGGAGGCCATGAGCAACCTCCATCTAGCCTTTTTCTCGGGGAGTGGAAGGTTGGTTTCTTCTTGCTCAATATCAGCCAGTCAATCAGATATCCACTCAACCTGAAAACAGTGTCCTTTGTGAGCATGCCAGACCAGGCCACCCTCCTGCTCTAGGTACTCTTGTCTTCCTGGCTTCTCTCCAGGTGAAAAATTTGGTTTCCTGATGAGTCATAGAACTCCTTTCAGTTCCATTGCATCTCTAGGCTCGAGGCACCGCTCCCTGCCCACCGTCCATCCCTTCTTCCCACTCCACCCCTTGAGACATGACTTCAGTCTGTCCTGGGCCTTATGGGTAGCCTTCTCACTCATCATAGGCAGGTGTGATCCTGTACGCCACCCTTCCGTCCTTCACCCAAGACTTCCAGGAGCTCGTCACACAGTGGATGCTATTGGACTTGAGTTTGGGTCCTCCCTCAGCTACTTGCTAGGGTGGAGGAAACAAAAACAGTGACCTTATCAGAATATGCTGTTTGACTGAACTTTAGCCCCTTCTCTTCTCTTCCTCATTCTATGATAGACCAAATACACACAATTTAATCAAAATGGACTCATAATCAGTTATTGATTTTGTCTTTCCCTGTCTGGCTTCCTTGCATTTATCTCCCCTCCCTTATCCCTGGGATGGACTCCTTCCATATTGCTGCCTCTTAATATTCTCTCTTCCAGCTCAGGTATTAGCTACTCTATGAATCCTTCTCAATTTCCCCCAGCTAGAAGAGAGTCTTCTTTGGATCTCCAATTCCTCTCTATTTAACCTTTCCCATACTAGATAGATTATCGAGGGCTCTCTGCCTCCTCTGCACCAATATACACCTTGGAGAAATCTAAAAAACAGCCCAAAGTCATTTGTATAACATGATGTAGCTATTAAAGGGAGGGATGGGATGAGAGAAGAAAACAATGGAAAGAGAGCAGCACCTCTCTGAATGTCCAAAGACTCAATGGGAAGGAAGATCATGGACCAGGAGCTGAGGCAGGAATGAGGCCAACCTCCAAAACCTCAAAATGATGAGCTGAAGAGATCTCCATTTCTACAGTCGCATGAGGAGATTCTTTGTAGGAAGGGGTGGGTTTGTGGGTCCTGACTATAAACATCAGATGATTAAAATTGGATTGTGGGACTTGATGCACTAATATTGGAAGGAGTTGGAAACAAGGTCTGGGAAAGCTGAGCCTCTCCCACAGTTACTTGATGATCCACCTGCTTGAGAAGTAGTTCAGGAAGAAGAGAGAGTTAGCACCATCTGCTGGATCAGGAATGAACATCCAGGAATGGAGATGGAGTTGAAGGCAGTAGTCATTGTTAGGAGTTGTAGAGAGGACCATGGTGATTAAATGTCAGAGGACCACCAACGGGGAACTGGTAAAAGAACAGAGGGTCAAACACGTAGCACAGGCATGTGGAGTAAGCTTTCACTTTCCCCCTTTTCCCAGGGTAGTACTAATAAGTCACAGGGATTATGCAGGTCTATAGGGAGGAGGGTATATACCACCTAAGGAACATTATTTTTTGATTCTCTATAGGCTTGGATAAGAGCTGTTCCTGTGCTCTTTGGTATGTAATAAAGTTGTTCTATTTTTTGAAGCCTTGTTAGACTGAATGCTTATAAGGGGTGCTAGTGGCTGCCCTTACAGAGTACTACATACATTTAGATATGCGAGGGGTAGGTTAATCATCTCTTAGTGTGAGGAGGAAGACACTACCAATGTAAATATTGTTATTTTTTATACCTGTCTTATCTATATACTGCAATGTATACAGTATTCTTAAATATGGATAGAGTATCATTTATCATTTCTGCTCTGTACATTAGATACTAAATCAATGAATGTTAAATCCAAATATTGAATTTTCTGCAAACTAGTGATCTGGTTGTCGAGACATAGACTTAGAACTCAACTCCCAAACTTCTTTGATTTATTTATATAGTTCATCATTAAATATATTCCCCATATTTTTAGCTGTTGATCCTTCCCCTCTCCATTTGCCTACTTGCTATCTCTATCTATATATTGTGAATCTTAAAATTTTTCAGACTTGTGAATCTTAAAAATTCTCAGGCCCTACTTCGGAAGATTTGGTTAAGACCATTTCCTATTTTAAACAATGAAGGTACTTGATCAGGAATGTGAGAACTGTACTCCACCCATACTTAAGCATACTTTAGGGGAAGATAAAGTTGTAAACTCTTTACTGAACAATGAAAAGTACTTAACCCATACTTATAGTGAGGCCAAGCACTTAAGCTAAGTCTATTTTTAGGAAGGTGCTAAGTACCCATGAAGGTCAGGCAACTTGCAAACTTGCAAGTTGCAAAGAGGTGTGAACTTAGAAGTTTTAGTCTTCCCAGAAGTTTAGTCTACTCAGGTGTGAATTATTCAAAAGTTTAGTCTACTCAGATGTGAATTAAGAATGTTCTGTCCTTTGGAAAACGTCTACTGTGATTGGTAGATGTGAGAACTTAGGGGAGGTGACATAGGAGAAAATTCTCTTTAAAAGGAGCTCAAAAGAGGTCTCTAGGGAGATTGAGCTGGCAAAAGCTGAACTGGTGTCTCTCTAAACACTAGAATCTTGTTTGGGACAAATCTTGTGGTGAGTGGATAAAAGACTGACTGATCTCTCTCTTAAGGCTTAAAAGCCTAGGCTGGCCTAGCCCTTTTCTCATTATTTCCTCTTACTCTCTCTCTCTCTCTCTCTTTCATTAATTCCTTAATTTGTATTAATTAAAATCTCTATAAAACCCAGCTGACTTGGGTATATTTCATATTTGGGAATTTTTCCCTGGCGACCACTTTATATTTGATTTAACTCAAGACAATGTCTTGAAACCATATTTCCATGGTCACAATTTATGCCAAACACTCTTTTTACTATTACAATATCCCTTAGTACTTCAAACTCAACACGCCCAGAACTCTTCATCTTCCCCCTTCTTCCTAGCTTCTCTACTTAGATCCAGGGCACTATGATCTTTCTAGAAACTATGGCTTACCATCTTGGAGTCCTCTATCTCTTCACCATTATTCATTCTCCAAACAAGTGACATCCTGCCAATTCTGCCACTATAACATTTCTTTTATCTCTCTATCTCCTCTGTTGCAACATAACCCCTCTAGACCACACTTTCTTTTCTAGAATATTTAGCTTCTTAATCGGTTCCTTTGCTTCCAGTCTCTCCTCTTTCCAACCTGCTCACCCCATAGTGGCAGGAGTGGAGATCTCTAAATCATAGAAACTTAGATTTGGAAATTTAGAAATTGAAATTTCAGATGTATAGCTCTGACCATATCACTACTCGGATTTTCCATTGCTGTCCTTTACAGTTTGTCTCTGGTCTTTGTTTCTAGGATGATTATATGACTTTTCCTTCCATAACATTATCCTATATTCCAGTTAAATTGGCCTTTGGGGCATTTCCCATACTTAGCTCCTTTCTCTGTGCTTTCTGTAAAAATTGACTTCATGCCTGAAAAGCTCTTCCTTCTACTTCTCGGGACAGGCTAGAGTGTGCTATCTATGTTTACACTGGCTGAATCGCCAATTAGGATAGCACAACCCAAAACTTGTGAGATTTGAGAGGTGAGAGGTGAGATCTGAAGAAAATCCCAAACTGAGTGGATTGAGTAATTTATCTCATGGTCTTAGAAGATTCAAGGAACCAGAACATATAGTGAATGGTTGTAAGGCTTGACTGAAGTAGGAATTTGGGATTTTTTCTAGAAGTAATAGTGAGCTATTGCAAGCTTTTTGAGGAGGGAAGTGACACCATTAGGGCTATGACTTAGGAAAGCTTGACATAATGGAAAAAATAATTGACTTTGAAATCAGATGATCTAAGTTAAAAATCTCATCCTTCCTGTGGTACCTAAAACAAGTCACTTAATCTTTTTGAAATCAATTTCTTGGCATAAGAGTGTTGGTCTAGATGACCTTTCAGACCTTTCCTAGTTCTATATTTATGATCCTATCTAGCTCTTCATATCTACGAGTCTACTAATTATGATACAAGACAGAGTCTACTATATTCAATAGAGAATGAGATAAATCCTAAGAAGGGAGAGGACATTAAGAAAGTTGGAGAGAGTGATGGAAGGCTTAGGAAAGGTTTCATGGAAGAGGCAGCTACTGAATTAATTCTTGAAGAGAGCAGAGGGGGTGAGGAAGTTTAAACAAATGGGAAGGGGAAGAAGGAGCTGAGTCAAAGAGGCATGTAGGAGTTGTGAGTCAAAAGACAAGAGGAATGATACATTTATAAAATATATTTATCAAAAGATAAGAGGAATAATACCATAATAGGGATTAGTGAATATAAAAGAATCATCCATCCTCTCCTAAGTCAGCCTGTCCTAAGACATGATTCTTTCTTTTTTTTTTTTAATTTTATACATTATTTTATTTGGTCATTTTCCAACATTATTCCTTGGAAACAAAGATCATTTTCTTTTCCTCCCCCCACCCCTCCCATAGCTGACACGCTATTCTACTAGGTATCACATGTGTCCTTGATTCGAACCCATTTCCATGTTGTTGGTATTTGCATCAGGGTGTTCATTTAGAGTCTCTCCTCATTCATGTCCCTTCCACCCCTGTAGTCAAGCAGTTGCTTTTCTTCAGTGTTTTTACTCTCACAGTTTGTCCTCTGCTTGTGGATAGTGTTTTTTCTCCTGGATCCCTGCAGAATGTTCAGGGACGTTGTATTGACACTAATGGAGAAGTCCATTACGTTCGATTGTACCACAGTGTATCAGTCTCTGTGTACAATGTTTTCCTGGTTCTGCTCCTTTCGCTCTGCATCACTTCCTGGAGGTTGTTCCAGTCTCCATGGAATTCCTCCACTTTATTATTCCTTTTAGCATAATAGTATTCCATTACCAACATGTACCACAATGTGTTCAGCCATTCCCCAATCGATGGGCATCCTCTCGTTTTCCAATTTTTGGCCACCACAAAGAGCACAGGTATGAATATTCTTGTACAAGACTTTTTCCTTATTATCTCTTTGGGGTACAAACCCAGCAGTGCTAAGGCTGGATCAAAGCTGAATCAAAGGGCAGACAGTCTTTTATCGCCCTTTGGGCATAGTTCCAAATTGCCCTCCAGAATGGTTGGATCAATTCACAACTCCACCAGCAATGAATTAATGTCCCCACTTTGCCACATCCCCTCCAGCATTCATTACTTTCCTTTGCTGTCATGTTAGCCAATCTGCTAGGTGTGAGGTGATACCTTAGAGTTGTTTTGATTTGCATCTCTCTTATTATAAGAGATTTAGAACATTTTTTCATGTGCTTATTAATAGTTTTGATTTCTTTGTCTGAAAACTGCCTGTTCATGTCCCTTGCCCATTTATCAATTGGAGAATGGCTTGATTTTTGGTAGAATTGATTTAGCTCTATAAATTTGAGTAATTAGACCTTTGTCAGAGGTTTTTGTTATGAAGATTTTTTCCCAGTTTGTTGCTTCCCTTCTCATTTTGGTTTTGTTGGTTTTGTTGGTATAAAACCTTTTTAATTTGATGTAATCAAAATTATTTATTTTACATTTTGTGACTCTTTCTATGTCTTGCTTGGTTTTAAAGTCTTTCCTTTCCCAAAGGTCTGACATGTATACTATTCTGTGTTCACCTAATTTACTTATAGTTTCCTTCTTTATGTTCAAGTCATTCACCCATTCTGAGTTTATCTTGGTGTAGGTTGTGAGGTGTTGATTCAAACCTAATCTCTCCCACACTATCTTCCAGTTTTCCCAGCAATTTTTGTCAGTGGGTTTTTGTTCCATAAGCTGGACTCTTTGGGTTTGTCATATACTGTCTTGCTAAGGTCACTTACCCCAAGTCTATTCCACTGATCCTCCTTTCTGTCTCTTAGCCAGTACCAAAATGTTTTGATGACCGCTGCTTTATAATATAGTTTGATATCTGGGACTGCAAGGCCACTTTCTTTTGTATGACATGATTCTAAGAAAATAGAAAAAATATTATCAGTGGTTGGGAAGATAGACAGTAGGGAATAAGATGGTAAATAAGATCCCAAGGACTCTGTCCAACAAGATCTGGGGCTCTGAAATTGACTCATGCTAGCCTCAGAGCACCTTGGGGCAGTACTAACACATATTCTGATGGGAGAGAAGTTGGGCTGCATAATGGGGAATGAGAATGAAAGTCTCCTAAAGATGTAGCCAGGGTATATGAAGATAAGGCGTGAGATAAGACTAGAGATAGATAGATAGATAGATAGATAGATAGATAGATAGATAGATAGATAGATAGATAGGTAGATAGATAGATACATAGATAGATAGATAGATGGATGAATGGATAGACAGACAGATGGATGAATGGATAGATTGATAAACAATATGGATGGATAGATAGATCGATAAATAGATTATCTGTTACATGATATGAACCTATGTCCTCTTTAACAACAAGCCAGTGTTCTTCACTCTATAAATCAGTCTGTATGTGTGTGTGTTTGTATGTGTGCTTTTTATAAACTAATCTTCCAAGATTTGATTACTCTCGGAATGAACTGCTAAAATGAGCTCTTGAAACTACAGAGCTGAGGATTGGGGTCTTAGGCTAATAATAGCAATGATGATGATAATGGTGGTGGTGGTGGTGGTAATGATGATGATGACAGTGATGATAGAGATAATACACTTTTCTAGAATGCTTTAAGGTCTACAAACACCTTCCTCATAATGATAATGTGAGATGATCCAGGCTAGCCCCTGCCCTTCCGTGGCCCTGGCCCCAGTTACCAAATACTGTATTCCGTATTAAAGTATTCATTCAAAGGGTAGGCAGGAAAATAAAGTACTTGTAATGGGAAGAATTTAAGAAAGGCTAAAAGAAATTAGATTAAAATTTCATCTGACTACCATGCAATCTCTAACTTAAAAGGCCAAGATATCAAGTGTCTACATTAAGGAGATAAATTGGAAGGTGAGGACTCAGAGGATGCAAAAGGATTTCCATTTACCCCATTTCCAGGAGAGTCCTCTTGTCATTCTCTAGCATCATTGCTCCTCAATACTTTGCAGAGTGTTCTTGGGTTAAGCGGGTCAGGAGACACCAGCTCTAGAGAAGAAACTGCCCAGATGTTGTTGAGATGATAGTCAGAAGATAGCGCTTCATGAACTGACCCACCAATAAGAAGGGAGCACTCTTCAGGGACATTCCATGGACTGGACTGAGAGAAGCAGAAAGAGGTACACTAATCCCATCCTTCCCACCCCACAATTCCTCCAGACTGGATACTGGATGACTGAGCAAGAAAAAAATGATAGTGAACAATTTTTTTTAAAGATCACGTCAGCAGAGGGGGGCAAATAGAGAGATATGTAGAAACTGGGAAGAGGGGAGAGAATGTTTCAGGGCAAAAAGAGGCCCCAGATTCAGCATAGGGGGCCCCAGATTTGTATAGTGTAGGAATAGATGACAACTAGCAGCCCTGTTGCTCACTACCCAGTTCTGGGTCATAGATCCAAGTCAGACCGAGAGACCTTTCTGTTTCTCTGTGCCAGTGCTAGCCCATGATATTTCCCCAGAAATAATGTCTTCTAGTTCAAGGAGTTTCAGGGTAAGGAACTATCGAGCAAGAGTAAGTTTAAAAGCCAGCAGCAGCTATGTGATTCAGACCCCAGGAGTAGGGAAGGGGACCTCGGTTTTCAGCATCCTGCACTGCCATAAGCCTGCAGAGGAGTAAACAGGGCAGGAATCACAGAGCAAAGGGAAACTTAGAGCTCTATCATGTTGAATTAGCAGAACTTTGCATATGATTGATAATGGCTGAATCCAACAGCAGTCTACTGAAACTCCAAATGGGGCAAACTACAAGCATGTTGCTCAGACCTAAACCTAGGTCAGGCACTTGCAGAAATCTGACTAGGAGTGTGAGTGTGCATGTGTGTGCGTGTGCGTGTGCATGTGCATGTGTGTGTTGGGGGAAGGATGGTGCTGAGAGGATACATCATCAGGACTGCCCTAGAATAAATCACTTTCTGAGCACTAAAAAGCTTGCAGGCTCCCTGCCTGAGTTGTCCCTGACATCATGGTATAATAAAATACTCAGTGACTTAAGAAAATAGAGGCAGGAACAGCCCAAGCATTCTTACTAGAAGTGTCCAGAGACTGTCCTTAATGTGAAGTCCAGAATTAGAAATAAGCTGCCAGAAAGAGTAGACCAAAAAAAAATCTCACCATAAAAAACTATCATGGTGATAGGCATGCTCAAGACAGAAACCCAGAAGAAGAAAATGACTTCAAAACAGCTTCAAGTAAAGCCTCAAAGAAAAAGTTTGGTCAAAATTTGACTAGAATCCCTGGACCAATTTGAAACAAGAGTTTAAAAAAGTCATTTATAAATAAAATGAGAATGCAAGAGAAGAATTTGGGAAAGAAATGAGAATTTTTGAAAATGAATTAGAAAGAAAATTAATAGCTTGGCAGAAGAGATATTCAAGTGACAAACTCAGAAAATTAGGATGGATGAATAGGAACAGGAAATGTTAAAATGAAGTTAAAAGAATGAAAACACAGGGAAAAATAAGGCATCTCATAGCAAAGTAACTGAATTGGAAGACAAATCAAGGAAAAATCATTTAAGAACCATTGTGAACTGTTTAAAATCCATGGAAAATAAAAATATCCCAGACATCATGTTTTAATAATAATTAAAAAAAAACTTCTCATCAGATCTCTTAGAACCAAAGATAAAAGAATCTACTGGTCACTTCCTGAAAGAAACCAGAAAATGAAATCTCTGAGGAACATCGTAACCAAAATTAAGAGTTAAACTGATAACTTAAAGCTGCAGATAAGAAAATTGTATTGAAAATACTAACAAAGAATTCAAGTGTTGAGGTGTTATAGTCAGGATCATACAAGATTTAGCAGTCAGCACAATGAAGGAGTGAAGAGTTTGTGATATAAAATTCCAGAATGATTGAGACTTAATGCCAAGAATAACTTACTCAATATAACTGAGTGTGATCATAATGTAGAGAAAAATGGGTTTTTATTGAAATATAGAATTTCCAAAAATTCCTGATGAAAAGGCCAGGGATGTATAGAAACTTTGAAGAAAAACACAGGAGTCAAGAGAAAAACAAAAAGAAAATGATCAAGGGAATGATTTTAGACAAACTTGGAGATTATGCTTCAGGACATATTTGGAGAAGAATGGGTAAGTGTTAAAGAAGGATCCATTCTAAGTGTCACCGTGGATGGAAAGACTGCCAATATATCCTTGGACACACGAACAGTTGAATGTGAAGAAGGAAGTATGGAGTGATGCAGAGTGTAGTGAGCAGAAACAGGAGATCCACTGATACAATGACAACAATATTTTATGACCAAACAACTTAAAAAAAAAACTCTTCCCTTCTGTCCTAGAATCAATACTGTGTATTGGTTCCAAGGCAGAAGAGAGGTAAGGGCTAGGCAATGGGGGTTAAGTGATTTGCCCAGGGTCACACAGCTAGAAAATATCTGGAATCAGATTTGAATTCAGGACCTCCCATCTCTAAGCATGGCTCTCCATCCACTGAGCCATCTAGTTGCCCCCCAGACGAACTTTGAAAGGTTTAAGAACTATGATAATCATAATGGCCAGTAACTCCAGAAGATTCATTATGAAACTTGATACCTTCCTGATATTTAGTGAAGGGTTGAGTGTAGAATGGGAAGTCTGGCGATTTTTTGGAGATAATCAATTGGGGGAATTTGTTTTGATTGACTCTACATGTTTATAATTTTCCTTGGTTAATTGGTAGTTATTGCTAAGTAGACATTGCTATCAGTGGAAGGTTTTAGGAAGAATCACATTTAAGATGTTACAGAGTGGACCACTGCTTCAGGTGGAAGGTTGGACCTCAAAAGTCTCCAATCATTAGATTCTATGGAAAAGCCATTCAAACTTGCCTTGATAATGCTATACTGTCTGCCTGGGAAGAGTGGATATAAAACCTAGGACTATGTTAGAATCTTGCCCTAGATCCCAATTTGCTCTGTTACCTTGGGCCAGTCACTTAAACTCTCTAAGCCTCAGTATCCTTGTTTATAAAATAAGAATAAAAATAACATCTTAGAGTTGGAAGATATCTTCGAGGTTGTCCAATCAAACCTCTTACCCAGTGAAGGAATCTCTCCTACAATATCATTGATACTTGGGCATCTAACCCCTGTTAAATCATTCCCAATAATATGAAGCTCTCTACTTACAAGGTAGTCCATTCATTCTATCATTAGATGATAAAATAATTGGGAAGGTGTGTCTCAAAAGTCTTAGTTCCATTTTAAGCTTTAATAGCTTGTTGTTATTAAGCCCCAAACTATCTTCTTCTAATACCCTTTCTAATTCTGCCCTGGAGAGCTATAAAAATCAAGTCTAAACCCTCTTCCAGATGAGAGTTTTCCAACCATTTGAAGACAGTAACTATGTCCTCTCTTACCTTCTAATTTCCAGATCTTCTTGTGGTTGTTGTTCAGTTGTTTCAGTCCTGTCTGGACTGAATCCCATTTGGGATATTTTTGGCTGAGATACTGGACTTGTTTGCCATTTCCTTCACCAGTTTATTTTTACAAATGAGGAAATTGAGGCAAATAGGGTTAAGTGACTTAACCAGGGTCACACTAATAGGAAATATCTGTAAGATGAGTCTTTCTGATTTCAAGTCCAATGCTCTATGGCATCCTCACTTGAAGAATGGCTCTTCACAGGACATATTTTCCAGATTCCATATCACCTTGGTCAACTTCTTCTGTACACACTCCATGCTGTCAATGATTGCCCCAAATGAGAAGTGACAAGAGGCATGCAGAAATGGCCTGTATAGGGGACTGTTACTTCCCTTTTTTTTCAACCCTCACCTTCTGTCTTAGAATCAATACCGTGTATTGGTTCTAAGGCCAAAGAGCATGGTAAGGGCTAGGCAATGGAGGTCAAGTGACTTGCCCAGGGTCACCCAGCTTGGAAGTGTCTGAAGCCAGACTTGAACCCAGGACTTCCTGTTTCTGGCTCTCGAGTCACCTAGCTGCCCCTGTTACTTCCCTTTTATAAGGTGCTATTCTTCTCTTGATCCAGCTTAAGTTCTCATTAATTTTGTTGGCAGTGATTTGATCAATCAATCAATCAGGGAATGCTTATTAAGTTTCTTTTATGTGCCAGGCACTGTGCTAGTTTCCAGGTATACATAGACAAGAATGAAACAGTCTGTGCCCTCAAGGAACTGAATTGGCTCACACTGAGCTTGTGGTCATCTAATAACCATAAGTCTTTTTCACAGAAACTCTACCATACTGTAAGCAATTAAAAAAATCTGCTTGCAAGACTTTGTTTATTCTAAAAAAAAAATGATTCTATTCTACTGGGATTTTTTTGATCATGTGCTGAACTTGGAACCATCTGACCTGAGCCTGCTTCCTCCTTCTGCCACTTCCTATTTGTGTGATCTTGGATAAGTCCTTTAATACTCTGGGTCTCGGCTTCTTCACTGGCAAATGAGGGAATTGGACTGGGTGGTCTGCGGGGTTCTTTCCAGGTCTGAATCTGGGGTCTTCTTGTAGCCCACACTGTAAGCATCTCAATCCCAGAGGGGAGATTTTTTCCTCATGTCATTGGCTGAGATCAACGTACTAGGATTATCAGCTGAGTGCCATTTTCCCAATTAGCCTTAAATAGTTTTAGACTCGCTTTCTGTTTCTCTGTTTTAGAAAATGATACTTACAAACCTGGTACAATAAGCAGGCACAGTTGGCACAAAATGTGCCCCTCAAACACTGGTGACATGCTCCTACAAGGACATACAGAATCCAGGGGAGAGCGGGTTTTGGCTTACAGAGTACATGCATGTAGCAAAGGGGTACCTTATAGCTCCTGATGGTTAGAAGTAATTTTCTCCCATTTAGGGGGCGCTTAAGAATTTCCCCTTAAACATGATGATTCCGTACTTTGTTTGTCCTTGGTTCCTGCTATGGATACTGATTTGAGTATAGAAACCATATAGGACACCAATGGGACAATGGAATCCCTCCAGACCTATTTAGGTGGGTAGCTAGGTAACCCAGTGCATAGAGCACCAGGACTGGGGTCAGGAAGACTTAAGTTCAAATCTAGCCTCAAACTCTAGCAGTGTTACCCCAGGCAAGTCACTTAACCCGATTTGCCTCAGTTTCCTCATCTGTAGTAAGCTAGAGAAGGAATGACAAACCACTTCAGTCCCTTTGCCAAGAAAACTGCAAATGGGGTCAGAAAGAGCCAGATGTGACTGAAACAACTGAGTACAGCTAGGCCCACTTAAGTTTGAAGATCTTCTGGTCAAAGGCGAGGAGTGGTGGTGGTGGGACATTTCCCAAGGCCTAAGCTGAGACCTTTCCTTACCTTCTCCTTGTCCCATGGTAGTTCCTTCTCAGGGATATGCTGGAAAGCCACATAATCCCTTTTCTAGAATTCAACCCATTTTCAACTCATTAAATCATATATAGATGATCCATGGGGCAAAGTTGAGTTTCCTTGGTCTAACTGGGTATCCAAACACAGGTCTTGTGTACCTGAAAGGCCTTTAAACACTTAATCTAAGATCGATTTCGGACTGATCACTTGGGACGTGCTCTCACCCAGTTAAGGTATCAAGGCGAAGATGCTGTGGGGGTGGTTTTGACCTCATTCTTATAGTCATCATTTCTTAGGATGAAATGATATCCCATTATACTTCTCCACCACAATTTGTTCAACTATTCCTCCATACATGGGCACTCACTTGGTTTCTAGTTTGGGGCTATTGTAAAAGAACTGCTACAAATATTTTCATATGAATGGGATGTTCCCCTCTGTCCATGACTCCCTTTGAGGTCAAAGGATCTCATTGGGCCCCAAACTATGAATATTCAATGCTTTTTCCTTGCACAATTCCCAAATGGCCCTCCAGAGAAGCCAGACCAATTCATAGCTCTCCCATCAATGTATTAGTATTCCGGTCTTCTCCCAAGCCCTGCTCCATTGACTAATTTAATCATTTATCATCTTTGTCACTTTGATAAGTGCGAGGTGAAACCTGAGTTGTTTTGTTTTGTATTTTTTCTTTTTGGTATTAGTGATTTAGATCATTCATAGATGCTGTTGATAGGTTCAATTCTTCTTTTGAGAACTGTTCATATTCTTTTACCATTTATCACTTGGAGAATGCCTCCGTAGCATTGCATATTAAAGAGATCTATGTCTTGGGGAAGGTTCTAAAGTGAATGAGACATTCTCAGGTACGGAAATCCATGAACTAGAGTGGGGAGTCAACTCTGGGGAAAGAAAAGATATCATCACGCTGCGTACCTTCCTTAATATCTCAACACAGGGAGGACATACAGAAAGTTGACATGATGGAAAGTCAGTGTTTTCACTCTTAGAGTATCCTAGAGGGGATAATTATAGGATGTTCTTTTTGGATTGAAAAATTAAGCAATTTTTTTGCAAATCATTTTGTACTTTGGGATATGGTAGAAATCATTATGGTTTTTGCTAGAATATTAGAGCTCAGGGAATTCTTAAATAATAAATCTGTCCTCCTTAGTCTACAGGGCAATCAGCCAAGGTCCAGAAAGAAGGGCCTTATCCAAGGCCCCAAAATGAATATGAAATGTCAGTCAGTGTGCTGGTCAACAAAGACCTTTATTCCAAACACTGGATTGGAGATATTGCCTTCATGGAACTCATAGTCTAATGGAGGACATATTATGGAAACAACTATAGGCATACAAGATGTAATTGTAACTGATGGAAGATAACTTCAGAGGGGAGGCACTGAGTGATGGGGAATGCCAAAGGCCTCTTATATAGAAGGATGATTTTAGCTGATAATTGGAAGAAATTGGTAAAGTCAAGTGGAAGATGGGAAGAGAGAGAGCATTCCAGACATAGGGAGAAGCCAAGGAAAAGGAATAGAGTCCAGGGGTGGAGTGTTATGAGTTTGAGGGGAGTCAAGGAAGACCCTGAGGCTGCAAGCCTGGGTGACTGAGAGGATGCTGGTACCCTGGGCAGGAGAAGGTTTGAGAGGAAAGACAATGAGTTCTATTTTGGAGGTGTTGAACTTGGAATGCCTATTGGCCATCCACTATGAGATGTCCAAATGGCAGTTATTAATGTGAAATTGGAGCTCAGGGGAGATATTGGAGCTCAGGGATGTAGATCTGAGAATTATCTACATAGAGAAAGAGGATTGAATCCATGGGAACTGGAGAGATTATTGAATGGGGTGGCATTGAGAGAGAAAAGGGGTCCATAGAGCCAGAATCTTGGAGCATCCCCATGGCTAGTAGATGTGATGTTGATGAAGATGAAGCAAAATGGGACAGCTAGGTGGAACAGTGGGCTGGTTGTCATGAAGACTTGAGTTCAAATTTGACCTCAGACACTTAGCTGTGTGATCCTGAGCAAATCACTTAATTTATCTGTCTCTAAAATGGGAATAATAATAGCATTTATCTGTCATCTCAGCATTCTTTCTCTTTCTTTCTTTCTTTCTTTCTTTCTTTCTTTCTTTCTTTCTTTCTTTCTTTCTTTCTTTCTTTCTTTCTTTCTTTCTTTCTTTCTTTCTTTCTTTCTTTCTTTCTTTCTTTCTTTCTTTCTTTCTTTCTTTCTTTCTTTCTTTCTTTCTTTCTTTCTTTCTTTCTTTCTTTCTTTCTCTCTTTCTCTCTCTGTCTCTCTTTCTCTCTTTCTTTCTTTCTTTCTTTCTTTCTTTCTTTCTTTCTTTCTTTCTTTCTTTCTTTCTTTCTTTCTTTCTTTCTTTCTTTCTTTCTTTCTTTCTTTCTTTCTTTCTTTCTTTCTTTCTTTCTTTCTTTCTTTCTTTCTTTCTTTCTTTCTTTCTTTTCTTTTCTTTTCTTTTCTTTTCTTTTCTTTTCTTTTCTTTTCTTTTCTTTTCTTTCTTTCTCTCTTTCTCTCTCTCTTTCTTTCCTCCTACCTTCCTTCCTTCCTTCCTTCCTTCCTTCCTTCCTTCCTTCCTTCCTTCCTTCCTTCCTTCCTTCCTTCCTTCCTTCCTTCCTTCTCAATATTGTGAATGAGATAATAATTATAATGCACTTAGCATAGTCTCTGGTACATAGTTTGTTGTTGAGGTATTTTTCAGTCCTGTCTGACTCTTTGGAACCCCTTTTGGGGGTTTTCTTAAAAATGCTGGAGTGGTTTTTGCCTTTTCCAGCTAATTTTACAGATGAGGAAACTGGGGCAAATCAGGTTAAGTGACTTGCCCAGGATCATGCAGTTTGCAAGTGTCTGAGGCCAGATTTGAACCCAAGTCTTTCTGACTCTAGCCTAGAACTTCATCTGCTGTGCCACCTGGCTGCCAAACATAGTAGGCACAATATAAATGTGAGCTTTTAATAGGTCAGCCAGGTAATAGGGGAACTAGGAGAAAGCAATGTCACAAAACCCAGAGAGAAGAGAGGATACAGGAGAAATGGAAAACCAATCATTTCAAAGGCTGCGGAAAGGGTCATGAAAGATGAGGTCTGAGAAAAGCCTAATAGATTTGGCCATTAAGAAGTCATCAGGAATTCTGGAGAGGGTCATTTCAGTTAAAAAAAGTGGTCAAAATTCAGAATGGAATTCAGAACCAAGTGAAGATGACTTCCAAACCTTTAATGTGTATTGACTGTTGTCATTGTCCAAATATCTAAATAGGGATCAGTCAACCTTCTGAAGGGATTTCGAGGCCATTGTGTGTGGCTACAGATATCTGGGACTAGCCCTCAATTCGTCATCTTCCTGGGGCCCTGTAACCTCTGAATGGATAACTTTGGTCCTCTCTTAATGACATCTTTTATTCCCTCTCAATCCCTCCTGCTCCTTTCTGTGATCAAACTTCCCACTGTCTTCATCTGTGATTGGGATTAATTATATCTGCCAAACCTGCCTCACAGGGTTATTGTAAAGATCAGATGAGTTGGTCCTGTGGCTAGAATTTTGGATTTGGAGACTAGAAGATCTGAGTTTGGGGGAGAAAGACCTGAGTTTGAATCCTGCCTTAGACATTAGGCATATGACCCTGGGCAAGTCACTGTGGGAATTTAATATTAATATGTACCCCTTTTTGGCACCCAAACCAACTTTCAGATTTATAGGGGATACCAGGAGTCACTTTTTGGTCCAGTGGGAGATCAGAATCCTCCAACCAAAGAAGCTTAGGAAAGGGATGCCAGAATTGGCTTAATTGGAATAGGGGGAGGAAGTAGGTTACTTTATTCTTGGAATCCTGGACTGAGTGTTGTGTGATTTGAGCCTAGGGACCCCTGGGAAAAGGGTGCGAAGAGAACTGTCATCCACATGTACTGGTGCCTTTTCTTTCTCTGGCCTGCTTTTTATTATTTAATAAGTAATTATAAATTTAGATACAATCTCCACAGAATTTTAATCATAAATTTAATCAGAATTTAATTATAACATTACTTATCCTGTCTGCCTTAGCTATCTCATCTTTAAAATGGGAATATTAATGGCACTTATTTCACTGGGTTATCATGGGAAGCAAATATAATAATATGCCTAAAAGTGCTTTGCAAACCTTGAAGTGCTATAAATGTTACCTATTAATCTTATTATTTTGTTGAGTGCTTTATAAACCTTATAAATATAATAAAATAGCATTTATACAATACTCTAAAGCTTATAAAGTTCTTTTTTATCTGCATTGGGAGTCATATTTTGTTAAATGATGAAAACAAGTCACATTTGTACAGATCTTATAAAGTTCTTACTATCTTGTTGATCCTTCCAACAACCCTGTGAAGTGGGTGCTGTTATCCCCATTTTGCAGGTAAGAAAAGTGGTAGGTCACCTTCTCAAGATCACATAATTAGAAAGAATTTAGGGCAGGATTTGAATTTAGGTCTTTCTTTCTTCAAGTCCAACACTCTCTTTATTGTGCCACCTAACTTTCCCTCTATGGATCTCAGTCCCCCATCTATAAAATCAAGATGGCAGCCAACTGGATGAGCTCCATGGTTCTCTCTAGGTCTGTGGCTCTGATAGCATCCATTTATGATGGGTGGTTCTCACTTGTTCCCTACCCAGGTCTTTTCAAGAGAAGAAAGTGGACTGAGAAGGGGTAGAGGAATTTCTTTTAGCTGGGGACTGTTCACCCAGTGATCTGGTGACCCATTCCAGCGGCTGACTTAGCAGCCCCATGTCTGGAGGCTGGCTGCCACGTGGCAGCGTGGGCTTCGTAGCCATCCCATTGTGGTTTCTGGCCCTCGCAGCTAAGGGAGGAAACTGAGCCCAACTTCTCCCATTGCCACCCCCCATTCCAGAGCCCCTGGGCAAGTCAACAAGGGCATGTAAAGATGGACCACCCACTATTCGCCAACTCTGGTTCTGCTACCAGCCAGAGGAGAAAGAGGTTGAAGCCATTTCTGAGCCCCTCGGGGCTTAGTTTACACATACACACACACACACACACACACACACACACACACACACAGAGCCACAATGATCCCATAGTGAAATACCAGGTGTAACACGTAGCTCATTATGTCACTGGTATAGAGTAAGGATTTTAAATGTTTCTTTCTGAGAATCCCCAAAGGAAAAAAAAATCAAAGGAAGAGGATTGAAAAACAAGTATGAGGAGATATAAAACAAGATTTATATCTAAATAATTTCCTGTAATTGCTGGTAGGAGACATTAATTTTCCTTTTGATGCTCTACACCATGCCCAGGGCTCCAAGCTCCATGCCAGGATGGCAGCAAATCATGCAGGATTAGCTCATCGGCTGGAAGGGGTAACAGCCGCCAGGCGGGGTTCAGCCAAGTCAAAGAGGTGTCCAAAGAGGTACAAGGGAGGAGGGAAAGGGCACTGCAAAGAGACTTTGGTGAGTTCCTGGTTTTAAGACAATCTGGGAAGAACTGAGGAAGGAAGCCAGAGAGACGTTTCTGCTGGGATGATTTAGGACTGGAGCATGTAATTAGACAGTCCATAATTGTATATCTGCCTGAAGATTCAGATGAGCAAAAACAGTTAATGGCTGCAACAGGGAAGAACAATTAGAAAATTCATGAATCAGGGTTCTGTTTATACTCTTGCTGGGTAGCATGATAATTATATTATTTGTTTAAGAGAAGTCTTCTAACTTGACTAGAGTGTTGGCTGAGGCTGAACCTCCGCTGTAAGACAGGCAATGAATGAGTCCTGCCTAAACTTTGGGGAGCCCATGGCTCAGGGTCCCCCCAGAGAGTGTGGCAAGAGTGGAAAGAACCCGGGAAAATTAGATCAATAAGCCTCAATTCAAATCCCACTTCCTATGTTTACTACTTGGGTGATTTTAGGCAAATTCTTGAACATGACTGCACTGACTGCAGTTTGTTCTTCTGTAAAATTAGGGAATCATTCTAGATGATTTCTGAAGTGTCTTCTCCCTTGAAATCTGTGAGTCTGTCACTTACCATCAGCCTATCCCATGGAGATATTCTAGGAAAATCAAGTACTCTTCAGTTTCCCTGAAAGTGAATAAAAGAGCTCCCCGTCCCTGATAATCACTCAAGGCAATAAGTGCACGCAGGGTATAGGACAACATTTATTTCACTCTGCAGAAAATAACTCCTCTTATCTGTGGGGTCATAGATAGTCACCCAAGACTTATAATGCCGCTGGGGATTTTAGACTTCCCTCAAAGGATAAACTTACTTTAGTGGCTTCTGAATTATAATCCCCTTCCTCCTGGACCTCATTGGCTTTTTCCCCCCAAGAAGAATGATGTACAGAAGCTATGTAGATGGCTCTCATTTCTCCAAAGACCACACTGCATCAAGAAATTCCATTTTTTCCTCTCTAGAAGGTCCAATCCCTGAACTCTCTTAAACTTGAGAGCTTCCATACTTCTGCTGAATAAGGATAGACATGACTTCTGTTTTGAACTTGTAGGTTCTATGAACATCTAGACTCTAGATGATAATATCTGGGATACTGAATGATTTTTCTCTAGAAATAATATCATCTCTTGAGCTAAAGAAATCCACTACCCCACTAGGGTCTTTAGTCTTTGACTTAAGATTAGAAAAGGAAAGAAAAAACAGGGAGTGAATAAGAACTTGAGATCAAGGACCTTTCCTCTTAGGCCAACTGAACATGCATATCCAGCTTACCATGAGTTTTTGTCACAAATTGCCAGTGGAGACTTCTAGTGGGGCTAAAACAATCTATTCATGGGTATAGGCTTTGCCCTCCTATCTACCAACATGTTTCTTCACTCTTGTCTGTCTTCTCAGGGTGGAAAGTCCAAAATAGGAGACAGAGAGAAAAACTAAATTGGTTTCAGATCGATTTGGGCAATTCCTCCAAAGAGAGTCCCTTTCTGAGCTTCACAAACCCAAGTTTCCGGTAGGTACGGCAATATTCCCTTTACCTTTACTTGCCTCCAAGCAAAGAATCACACCATACAATCTCATCACAGTGGTTGAAGGAACTCATGAAATTGATAAGTGACCCTATGATCACTTCTCCCCATTATATTTGTTTTCTTCCAAGCTGAGAATAATTTGGAGCATATACTAAGTGCTGAATGAAAGCCAATTTGAATTAATACTCAAACAGATTTACATCTACTCTTGACCTGTAAAGTCTTTCATGATAGCAAATCATTCCTTGGGAAAAATGTTATGGTGGTGGTAGTCATTCATCTTTCATTTTCAAAGAAGACCAGTGACGATGGTTCTAGTGAGGCAGAGTTGCAAAAAGTCTTTGGCCTCACTCTTGTGAAGATTGGATTTGGCTGTCTCCTGATTGTAACAATGAAGATATTTAGCTCTTCCTTTATTGGGAAGATTGAATTGTAATCCACAATCTGTTTTTAGATTTTAATCCCCAAAAGGTGATAACTTGGTATTTTAAGTAGATCTACCCATTTTAACTACAAAAAGGTGTGAAGTAACTACAAAAGGTATAATCTAACCAATGAAGGTGTGAACTAAAGAGTGGGCAGTCCTGGAAAGGAGTGTCTGCTATGATTGGTAGAAGTGAAATTTAGGGGAGATGACACAAGAGAAAAAGATCTTTAAAAAGAGGACCAGAGGCCAGAAGAGGAGATATTCAATTTGAGATTTGAGTTGGATGGAGGATTCTCTGACTTGAAGTTGGAGTGGAGAAACTGGACCCCTGGAGGAACTCAAGCAGGAGATCTCAGACTGCTTTCCATTTTAGATGGTCATTGTTGGTGGGTGAAAGGCTGACTTAGTGACCCTGCCTTTTCTCAGAGGTGTAAACCTCCAAAAAAGGCTCTCTCTTTCTCTCTCTCTCTCTCTCTCTCTCTCTCTCTCTCTCTCTCGCTCTCGCTCTCGCTCTCTCTCTCCTCCTCCCCTTTTCTCTCTTCCTTAATATCTTCCCTCTATTGTAAATAAACTACCATAAATTCCTTTTACTTTAGTAATTCATTTTGGGATTTAGAAATTAAATCCCTGGCGACCACCTATAAAAATATTCAGAGTCCAACCCAATAAAAATTTAACACTCTCCCTTCCAGAGGCATCCAAGTCCAGTGGCAAGACAAGCCAAGATGACTAACAATGACCCAAGATAAAGTGAATGATGTTGATTTTTTCAATGTCTGACCAAGCTCCAAGTGTTCCACAATTCTTGTTTCAGCCATGGTTGCTGGAACAAACCATTCTCATTGGCCCATTCTACCAGAAGTCTTCACATGCTTGGAGTAAACATCCTCTAGGTCGCCAATAGGCTTAAAGCCTGGTGATTACCTTCAATTTGGTTTAGTCTATTTGCTGAAGTGGTTTTATTGGAATATGGACATTGCACGTGCTATGTTTGTTCTTGGAGCCACAGGTGAGAGTTGGGGAACAAGGAGACATCAAAGGTGGGAGAACAATCTTGAAAAGTGCTTTGTAAGCATTCTCAGAGGTAGTAATCCTCCCCAAACTCCCCATGCACCCCTTTTGGGAGAATAAGTCATGATAGACTAATTCAATTTTACTTTTGTTCTTTTTGGATAGGATTACTAGACTATTAGTTCAAATAATATGAACAAATATTCTGGGATTTCAGCAAAGCAATCGAAGCAGTCTTTCCTATTAACTTTGTGGACAAAATGGAGAGAAGAGGGCTAGATGATAGAACAGTTAGACAGTGATGGAAGTGGTTAAATGACCAGTTGAGAATTTGCCTGTAGTCATAGAATTGGGAGGTTCTGGGTGCAAATCTGGTTTCAGAGACTTCCTAGTTGTGTGACCTTGGGTAAGTCACTTAACCCCTTTGTCTAACCCTTATCATTCTTTTGCTTTGGAACCACTACACAGTGTTGATTCTAAGATAGAAGGGAAGGGTTTAAAAAGGAGAAATAGAGACTCCTGCTTTTGGATTAGTCCCCTCAGACTTGAAAAAGAAAAGCTCTTTCATTCATGAATGTTTAGCTTGAAGAAGAACATCAAGTTGGTGGCAAGAGTCTCCAAGTATCTGAAGGACTGCCACGTGGAGAAGAGATGAGTCTTGTTTTGCTGTGCCCCAGCGGGCATAACAGAGACTGGAAGATGCAGAGGCCCATTTCAGCTCGATGCCTAAGGAAAGACTTCTGAATAATAGTGGAATGGACTACCTGGGGGAGAGGGGGTTCTCTCTCATTTCACTGTAAGTCTCCAGGCTCAGGCTGGATAATCACTTACCATGGATGTGGTGGGCAGCAGGTGGTATGGTGGATAGAGCAGCCAAGTCTGGAATCAGGAAGATTCATCTGGCCTCGGAAATCTTACTAGCTATGTGATCCTGGGCAAGTCACTGCACTCTGCCTCAGCTTCCTCATCTGTCAAATAAGCTGGAGAAGGAAATGGCAAACCACTCCAGGATCTTTGCCAAGAAAACCCCAAATGAGGCCACAAAGAGTTAGACACAACTGAAATAATTGAGCAACATGGAAATGCCAGAGGGAATTCCTATATGAATAGGTGGCATCTGAGGTCTCATCTCATGAGGAATCTATGACCTTGGGTGAGTGACTTTATTTCCCTGGGCCTCAGTTTCCTCATATATAAAATGGGAGGGTTGGGCTAGAGAGATCTCTTCTAGCTCTGTGCTCTGTGATCAGTCATTCAATACAAAAAAATTAAAAACAAAGTCTTCTTGAACTTCAGGGCACTTTCATCGTACATGATCTTGTCATTATCCGTCATGGTGATATGCAAACCACATGCCGAATTCCTGAAGTTTCTAAGTGCCCCACGATATATAAGTAAGGGGCTACATGTCCATTCAGAAGGGAAGAGAATCTTCCCAAGGAGTGGGAGAAGAGAGAACCATTTGGGCCATCCCATTGAGGAGGCGTCCACTCGTGTGCGGGGAAGGAACAAGGGGACTCTCCTGGTTTTGCCTTCAGCTGGGAGGTTCCCCTCTGAAATCACACCATGAATAAAGTCTTGAACCCAAAGGGCTTTTTCAAGTTTAATCACACGTCCCATATGAGGAATAGAACACATGTGTTTCTGATTAATTTACATGGAAATCATGAATATGGAGGGGGGTTTAGAGCTATTTGATGTTCAAGGCTCCTTTTGGGCTCTTTAATAATGAGCCTTGAAAAATCTTTCTTTGTTGTTCAAAAGAGGAAGCTGTGTCTTGCCAAAAAGAGAGGGACTCCAGTGCCAAGATTCCGAATTCCCATTCCAAATGCGGACTACAAGAGTTCGGTGGCCATCTTAAAGGGAGTGGAGCCAGGGAGGGGGGCTGTCACCTTCTCCCCCTCAGCCGTCAAGGGCCACCCTCCACCCTGCTGCCAAAGGGGACACGTGAGCTTTTTACACCGTGATATTTTCTGGTCCAAAGGTCTATCCTCCCAGAAGAGGTCAAGCCAGAAGGGCAGAAGGAAGAAAGGCTGCCTTCCCTCTTGAGGAGGTAGAGAGTGCTTTGGGATCTAGTGGGAAAGGAGATGGGATTAAGGTATCATCCAGTGTTTTAAGGTATAGGACAAGCATTCAACGCTCTCTGGATTCTGAAATAATTTGGGGAGATAGTATAGTATAATTTATAGATTATTAGACCAGGAGACCCAGACTCAAATCCTGTTTCCATTGTAATCTTCTATGAAGTCTTGGACAAGTCGTTTACATTCCATTGATCTCAGTTTCTTTATCAATAAAATGGGAATGAGAACAATTCTTCCCCTTCTTCCCATTTATGAGTGCTGTGAGGATCAAATAAATTTATGGATTTGAAAGTACTTGTGAAATTATAACGTAAACTACCAAAAGACAGTGAATATTGGGGGCAGCTGGGTGGCTCAGTGGATTGAGAGCCAGGCCTAGAGATGGGAGGTCCTAGGTTCAAATCTGGCCTCAGACACTTCCCAGCTGTGTGACCCTGGGCAAGTCACTTGACCTCCATTGCCTAGCCCTTACCATTCTTCTGCCTTGGAGCCAATACACAGTATTGACTCCAAGACAGAAGGTAAGGGTTAAAAAAAAAAGACAGTGAATATGTACTTATTACTTATTAAGAGTGCTATGTTCCAGGCACAGGGATAAGTCCTGGAAATATAAAGGGAAATATGAGAAATGTTTAAAAATCAAAATAGTTTTTAATAAATTAAATTAAAATCAGGGCTGTTATTTTCTAACAGTGTAAGTTTAAAACTGGAAGGGATCATAGAGGTCACCTACTTCAGAACACTGAGCCTGGAGTCAGGAAAGACCTGTGTTCAAGTTTGGCTTTAAATAGTAACTATTGACCCTGGGAAAAATATTTAATCACAGCCTGACTCAGTTTCCTCATCAGTTAATTGGGGGGTCATAATAGTACCTCCCTCCCTCCCAGTGTCATTGTGAGGTTCCAATGAGATAATGTTTATAGAGGATTTAGCCAACATCTAGCCCATTATAGACAATTAACAAATGCTTGTTCCCCACCCTTAGGTCAACCCCACAATTTTACAGATGAGGAAACTGAGATTCAGGAGGATTAAATGTTCTCTAGGTACATGGAATCATAGATTTAGAGTGATAAGTGCCCTCAGAAGTCATCTAATCCAACCCCATCATTTTACTGAAAAGGAAACTGAAGTCTAGACAGAGAAAGATTTTCTTAAGTCAGTGACACAGGGAGAAGCAGATTCAAGATTTGAACCCTCAGCTGCTTGAGCCCAACTCTCCTTTTATAGGAATGAGGGGGAAGAACATTGTTGTTGTTGTTGTTGTTGTTGTTTTAATTAATTAATTAAATTTATTTAGAGTATTTTTTCCATGGTTCCATTATTCATGTTTTTTCCCTCCCCTCTCCCGGACCAATGAGCAATTCCACTGGGCTTTACATGTGTCACTGATTAAGACCCATTTCCATATTATTGATAATTGTGCTAGAATGATTGATTAGAGTCTGCATCCCCGATCATATGGGGAAGAACATTGTTGAGAAGATCTAAGAGTCCTTTGAGAAGGACTTCAGTGGCTTCCATCTTCTCAGGCCAGTGAGCTCTCTGACTCTGGCACTAAAAGATGAAAACCTGACTTTGAAAGGGCCCAAAAGGAAAAGGGAGAAAATGGCCCAACCCTTCCCAAGTAAAGCCAGCCACCATGTTTATTTGTCCTCTGCTTACGGGCTGATTCTGAAGATCGAGAGGAAATGGACGCATTTCTGTCTATTTCACATGGAGGATCTGGGCCGGCTGAAGCCAGGGTCCCTCCATGCTGAAAGGCCAAGTCAATCCCCCCTCCCAAGTCCATTCACTGGGCCTCAAGGGGTCCCACTTGAACCTCCCTGGCTTCTGTCTTCCCTCCCAGCTCACCTGTTCTCACAAGTGTCCAGGCTCTGCGTCAGGGCCCAACCGGCCTCATCAGCATTCCCAGAACGGGGCATGAGTAAGCCTCAGCCTGGCTTACTGAAAACATGTGGTTGCGGAGACGTGAGAGTCTGCCTGGCACGAGCAGCTCCAGGGCAGGCAGCGGAGAGAAGGGAGCAGTTAATCTGCTTTAATTGTCTTCTCCTCATTGGCAGGGATGAGGAGCCTTCGGTCTGGCCTTCTCCCATGTGCCGCCTTTGGAAAAGGAACAAACTCCAGGTCAGACGAGCGATGCCTTCAGAACTGGCAGGTCTGCCCCAACGGCTTCCTTTGGCCCCCTCATACCACGCTGTGCACCCACCAAAGTGACTTCGGTTCTTCTCCTTCAGAATCTTTCTGGCCATTCGCCAACCCCAGGAAGCAGAAGGACCAACGTGAGCAGACCCACTGTGGGCCAGACATCATACCCTGGAAGACAAAGAGCATGTCTGGCCCCCCTAGAGGCAACTGGATGACCTAAGTGATTAGACTTCTGGCCCTGGAGCCAGGAAGAGATGAGTTCAAATCCTGACTCAGATACTTATTTGCTATGTGAACCTGGACAAATCACTTAACCTCAGTTTCCTCATCAATTCCTCAAATGGGGTTAATAACAGTACTCCCCTCCCAGAACTATTGTAAAGATAAAATGAGGAAATGTATGCAAAATGCTTAGCAAAACTTTTATGTATGTCATATTTATATACACATATAATATTTAATATATGATAATTCTTTATAATATAGAATGCATATTATATAAATATAATAGATAAAACAATATGAATACATAAATAAAATTATTAAATATAAGTATTTACATGAATATTTTTATTCATATTATATTATATATTTAATATAATACATATTTATATAAATACTTATATTATATATATATATATAAATACTTTTGTTGTTGAATTATTGAGTTGTTTACATTGGGTCCTACTCTTTGTCACTCCATTTGGGGTTTTCTTGGCAAAGATACTGGTGCAGATTGCCATTTCCTTCTCAAGCTCATTTGACATATAAAGAAACTGAGGCAAACAGGGTGAAGTGACTTGCCCAGAGTCATCCAGCTAATAAATGTCTGAGACTGGATTTAAACTTAGGAAGATAATTTTTCCTGACTCTAGGCCCAACATTCTATCTGATTTGCCACCTCACTGACCCAGTAGAATGGCTATCTTTTATTATTTT
The DNA here is from genome assembly GCF_027887165.1 of Monodelphis domestica. Classification (NCBI taxonomy): domain Eukaryota; kingdom Metazoa; phylum Chordata; class Mammalia; order Didelphimorphia; family Didelphidae; genus Monodelphis; species Monodelphis domestica. Next base: position 524,817,998 of record NC_077228.1, read on the forward strand.
TTTTTAATAAATAAAAAGGTTTTCCCAGTAGAATTGGGTGTTGGTCATGGGAGGGGGTTGGAGGTGGAGGAGGGAAAGAACATGGATATTGTAACCATGGAAAAATCTTCTAAATTAATTAATTAAATAAAAAATTTCCAAATTAAAAACAAACGAATGAATGAACGAATAAATAAAAAGGTTTTTAAGAAGCATTAAAAATAAAACTAGTCCTATGACTTCAGGGATCTCTCAGTAAGGAACTTCCCCTACCAATACTTGCTCTGTAATTCTCAGTTTTAGAGAAAAACCCACAGTACTCCCAATTACATGCATTAACCCTCAGTCCCAGAGCCATTGTATGTCACAGGTGGGAGTTCGACTCAAGCCTTTCTGACCCCAAGGCATGCTCTCTGCCGGGTGGTATTCCATGCTCCCTCTAAAAAATATGAAAATGAAATTAAGACAACAATAGATGCCAGATTTCAAGGTAGCATGTGATTAAGTGGCCAATGAGCGATTGAGATGGAGTCCAGTGGCTAACTGGGTGTTGCTAGGCTGGGGCCACGGGGGCTGCCAACTTTCATCATTTGCCTTCCCTTGATTTCTTGATCTAGGTTCATCTAGATGGGGTTGTCTTCTAGATAAGGGAACCAGGCTCCCAAGGCTTCAATTCTAATCTTGGCTCAGGGAGCTTCTGGGTAAACATGGTGGCAGTCTAGACGCAGGATGCTTCCTCTCCTCAGCACCTACCTACATAGACTACCTCAAAAGACCAAAAAAACCCAAATTTATATGAACAAAAGGACTCTGCAGAATTGAAGGTACATGGGATTTGGGCATGATTCAAACTATAAGGGGGTGAAAAAGCTCCCACAAAACGAGAGCTGATCTAATCTTGGCTCAGATTGCCGAGAAATAATTCTATGATTGGAGCTAATTTAAGGGGGCCTCCCCAGGAAGAAAGGGGGAAAGAAAAGGTAACATGGAGAATGTGGAGCAGGTAGTTTCATTTCCACGTAGAGAGGGAATGTTAATCAATGAAGAATCATCAAATTATTACAATTAGATGAGAGATAAGTACATGAACACACATATATGAACATGAATATATCACCCATGCACATACATGTAAGTTCACATATGTATAGGTGTAGGTCTACATGTATATATGTATATATACATGTGTATATGTGTGAATATATATGTGTATGTATATATATATATATATATATATATATATATATATATATATCACATCTTGGGCCAATTTTTGGGCAAATACATTGCTTGGCCTCTCAGAGACCAAATTTCCTTTTCTGTAAAATGAGGAAGGTTGTCCTCAGTGAGTTCTGCCGTTCCATGTCTAATTCTACATCTAGGGTTCTATGATCTCACAATTCTTTCCTCAAGTGTGTTTTCTGGATAAAAGATCGGGACCCTAGAGGCCAAGCCTTCCAGGGAAAGGTTGAAATGGGAATAGAGCAGATTTGGGAGGCAGAGGGAACATGGCGATCGTCTTAAACCGTCTGAAGGATCATCATTTGGGGGAAGAGGGAGCCTTACGTTGCTTGACCTTAGAGGGAAGAACTAGGGTCCGTTGGTAGAAGGGACGGGGAACGGTTTTCAGCTCCATCTAAGACTTGTCCCATAGTAGAATGGACTTGCCAAGTTTGAGTTCTCTCATGGTGGAGGCATCCAAGCAGAGGCCCGAGAACCGTTCATCAGAGACGCCGTAGAGGGGGGATCCTTACAAGCATGGCGTGGATTGGCTCGGGGACCTCTGAAGTGCTTTTCCCTTCAGAAAATCCGTGATTCTAGATCCTGCCAGATACGGAAAAGGGAAAATGAAAAGGCAGATTGGAGAGGGCCGGCTGGATGAATGGGATTCCTGGGCAGAGAGGGGCCCCGTGGTTTTTCCACATGGGTGACTGAGCACAAACCCTTCACAGTTAAGGTTTCACTCGCTTGTGCTCTTTCTTCAGTGAGATTAGGAGACCCTTCATCTCGCCACGGCCTTCGTCTCAGGTTTCTTTTGCATGTGCCTCGGCGCTGTGGACAAGACTGAACACAGGAAGAGTTCAATAGATGGGCTGAGAAGATCATCGATGTAGAACTGAGAACTAAATTGCCTGCCCTCCTCGCCTGGTATTTGATTAGCCAACATAGTGTCTGAGGAAGGAATATAAAGAAACATCATACTATTTCCAAGGAATCTGAAGGTCCTCCATTTGGCTCCAGATCTTGAAGTATGACCTGAGGCTCCGATTATGGTCTGTTTCCTCCATGTCTGCCCATTTTAGGTCTTCATGACACTTTCCTGCAGTCTTCTCCTTTACCCTGTCACCATTTCCCACCACCTCCATATATGCTGTTTTTCCTTGTTGGAATATAAGCTTTTTTTTTTAAAACCCTTGCCTTCTACCTTAGAATCAATACTGAGTATGGGTTCCGAGGCAGAAAAGCAGTAAGGGCTAGCCAATGGAGGTTAAGGGACTTGCCCAGGGTCCTACAGCCAGAAGTGTCTGAGGCTAGATTTGAACCTAGGACCTCCCATCTCTAAGTCTGGCTCTCAATCCATTAAGCCACCTTAACAAATTATTTTTTAACCCTTGTCTTATGTTTTAGAATTAATACTGTATATTGGTTCCAAGACAGAAGAATAGTAAAGGCTAGGTGATGGAGGTTAAGTGACTTTCTCAGAGTTCCACAGATAGAAAGTATCTGAGGCCAGATTTGAATCTAGGACCTCCCGACTCAAGGCCTGGCTCTCCATCCATTGAGCTACCCAGCTGCCCCCTGGAATATAAGCTTTTTAAGGTCAGATGCTGTTTCATTTTTTTGTTTTTGTATTGCCGACATCTGGCACAGTACCTGGCAAGCAGTGAGACAGTGATAAAAATGCTCTCTCTCTCTCTCTCTCTCTCTCTCTCTCTCTCTCTCTCTCTCTCTCTCTCTCTCTCTCTCTCTCTCTCTCTCTCTCCTCTTTCCCTCTTTTTCTCCCTCCCTCCCTTTCTATCTCTCTTTCTTTTTCTCCCTCTCCATACTCCACCTTTCTCTTTCCCCATTCCTCCCTCTTTCCCTCCCTCTGTCTTTCCTTTTCCTTCCCTCTCTCTTTCTTTCTCTCCCTCACTCCCTTTCTCTCCCTCTCTACCTTTTCCTCTTTCGCTCTCTTTCTTTCTCTCCCCCCTTTCCCTCTCTATCTCTCTTTCTTCCCCCTCCCCATCCATCTGTCTACCGAATGTGTCTCCTTATGGGCAGGATGAAGACCCTCAGCACATTACCATATGGGAAAGAACCTGACTAAGATGGAGCTTCAGTCCCACCTCTGACACTTGCTACTAGTGTCATCTGGGACAAATCACTCCCTATATAATGAGGGGATTGGACAAGACAGCCTCCACTGTCTCTTTGAGTTTTAGGTCTAGAATCCTTCTAGAATATCTCCAAATCCTTTGCACTTTCCCTGGGAGAAAGGGCTCTGTTTCTGTCTTTCTTTTTAAACCCTCACCTTCTGTTTTAGAATTGATATGATCAGTTCCAAGGCAGAAGAGCAGTCAGGGCTAGGCAATGGGGGTAAAGTGACTTGTCCAGGGTCACCCAGCTAGGAAGTATCTGAGGCTAGAATCAAGAGTTCCTGTCTGCAGGCCTAGGTCTCTACCCATTGAGCCACTTAGCTTTGTCTATTTTTGCAAATTTCCCCCAGAGCTTAGCTAGAGCTAAATTCAGGCTGTGGCTTCATGGTGGATTCTCATGGAAAGGGGCCAACCTGCCTGCAGAGAGGGTGAACCTCATCTCCCTGAGAGAGGGCTCTGTCCTTCCCAGCCAGATACGGCGGGAGCTACCGAGAAATGAGATTCCGATTTGAAATTAGAGGGGACCCGAGAAACCAGTCCAGCCTCCCCATTTTTCAGATGAAGAAACTGAGACTCCAGGAGAGTAAGGGATGGCGTCCTTCTGGGATTTTCTATGTACAGGCTGTAGAAATAAGGGTAGAAGATGGGCTGGAGACCTGCAATAACATCACAGCTTCTGACCTTGAAGGGACTTCTGCGATCATCTAGTCCATCCTGTTACAGAAGAGCCAACTGAGGCCCACGGAGATTAAAGTTGGTGCTCCAGGTTCACACACCTTGTAGGCATCCACAGAGGGTGGGTGAGGGTTTGCTCTTTGGACTCCAAGTCCATTTGACCATCCATGCTGCCTCCCTGGATTTGGGACAGATTTCTAAGCGGTTCTGGTTTTTGCACGGACAGCAAAGAGCTGAGGATGGGGATGGGCAGAGAGAGAAGAGGCTGATGAACAAGACAAAGGCAGGCTGGGAAAAAAGGGCAATGAAGGAAGCTTCATTCTTCCGCCTTCCCCTGCTTCCCCCACAATACCCACATGGAATGTAAAGCTACGACCATGATGGATGGGTGACTGGCGTGAGGGCAGCTCCCAGGCCTGCCAGACACGTCACCTGCAGAAATAATAGATGGTGAAGGGGAGAAAACAAACAAGGAGAGACAAGAACAGGAGCTACGAGCTGATTTACAAGCATCAGAGAGCAAAATATGACCAAATTTTGAGCAGCTCAAGTGGCTATTCAGGACCACACTTTATTATCCCGGGCTTGCATCCGAATGTGTATTTATTGCTTCCCAAATGATTGTGTCTTGCTGAAAATTACGTCCAAAGAATATAAACAGCCGTAAATCTCGGCCAACGGAAACCAAACTGACAAAAAATTTCAAGACGTCTCCTTGCTTGAGTTCATCTCAATAGACAGAAGAATTCTGAATACTTCAAACTGGTCCCACTCTGGAATGGGATGCAATGGAGGTACTCGGCTTTCTTGGAAATATGGCAGCCAGGATTCATCTGTGGAGGAGGAGGTTGGACCAGAAGACTTCCAAGGGACCTTCTTACCCTTTGATTCATTCTTAGGGGATCTTCTCTGTACAGGTTGTAGAAATGAGGATAGAGGATGGGCTGGAGGCACTCTGTCATCCTGTCCTAGATTCTGAATTAGAAGGGACCTCTGAGATCATCTAGTTCACTCCCTTCATGTTACAGATGAGAAAACTGAGGCTCAGGGAGATTAGGTTACATATCCAAGGTCATTCAGGTGAGAAATGTGAGGAGTGAGATTTGAACCCAGGTCTTCGGAGTATAATTGTTATTCTTTTCACACTATCTTGTGAAATTCAACTGAATTCAAACATTTATTAAGCATCAACTATGCAAAAGACATTGACCTACATGATATCCACAAAAATAAAATGGGTCTTCCATGAGGAATTTACGTCGTGCAAATTAGAGATCATATATAACGAATGGAAATAAAGTTAGGTAATGGCTTGATCTTAAGAAGAATGTTAACTGAGAGAAATCAAGGGTGGTCCTTGAGTTACTGTTTTGTTGGTTGTTTCCTCATCTGAGCTGAGGAAGAAAATGGCAAAATCCTCTGGTGTCCACCAAGAAAACCCTAACTGGGCAGCTTAAAATTGGCCTCAGATACTAACTAGCTCTTTGACCCTGGACAAGTCACTTCACCTTGTTTTTCTCAGTTCTTCATCTGTAAAATGATCTGGAGAAGAAAATGGCAAATTGCTCCAATGTTTTTGTCAAGAAAACACCAAATGGACTCTTGGAAATGACTGAACAACAACAACAACAATAGTAATAACAACAACAAATTCATATGATATTAGAACAGTTAGGTGGTTTAATGGGTAGAGTACTGAGCTTGGAATCAGGAAAGTTCATTTTCCTGAGTTTAAATCTAGCCTCAGATACTTATTAGCTGTGTGACCTTGGTCAAGTCACTTAACTGTCTTTGCCTCAGTTTCCTCATATGTCAAACACTCATTCTATCATTTCTAAGAAAACTCAATGTGGGGTCACAAAGGGTGGGACGTTACTGGAGGGACTAAACAACAATGATTCTAAAAGGCAGAGATGAGAAGGGACTACATTCCATTAGGTTCCATTAGAATAGACATTAGAGATGAAAGTAGAGCTAGCAGGTCAGATTGACTGATATCAAGTGTATATGCAAGGAATAACAAGGGTACAAAACAGGACATTTGGTGGAAGCCATATTGCTGAGGGCTTTGAATGCCTAGCTGAGAAGTTTCCATACATGATGGCAAAACAGTAAAGTAGCTTAGAGAGCCAGAGGTAAAGCTAGAAAGACGAGGGTTCAAATCTTTCCTCTGACACATACTGGTCAGGCAACCCTTTACGCAAATCACTTCACCTTTAAGTCCTCTGGGCACCTTAAAAATTCAAGTTTCAGTCATTCTGTCAATAAACATCCATTATGTGCCATCTACATGCCGCATGCTGTACCAAAACCTAGAGAGAAGATCCCAATCTGAAGTGGGAGAAAGAGTTTCCTTATTTGGAAATTCCCTATTCCCCAAGACTCTGAATGCATCTTAGTTGCTGATAAAAATTCTGGGTTTCTTCAGGGCATCAGGGACTGCTTCATTTTTGTCGCCCTAATGCCTGGCCCCTGGGAAGAATTTAATAAATACTGTATTTTCAGTTTCACTGATTGATACCACTGATAGCACCATATTAGTCTACTTTGGTAAGTCATTTGTTCCATCTTACTCCCCCTCTCCAAATCTCCACTGGTTCCCACTGAAGACAGAATATGGTTCCTATGCTAGAGACTGGCATTTAAAGCCCCTTCATAGTCCTGTTTCATCTGATCTCCTCCGGCTACTCACTTCATGATCCACTCTAGTGAATCTTGTCTCCTCACTCCTTATGGATACACATATCGTCTTTGTACATGCTATTGCTCTCTCCTTGATATGGACCTCTCCAGCTTTTCTCCTTCCTATCCATCCCCCAAAGCCCATTTCTAGTTCCTCTTTCTCTGGTTAACCTAGCCCCATGGATCTTTCCCTCTTCTTAGCTCTTCCCACATTGTCATTCTACCCACAACATAGACTGCCTTGTATTATTTTGGTGTCCTTCAGCTAGAGTTTGACATCCCCCAGTTTAAGAGCTTGCACTAATGTGGAACTCTGAGGTCTGTCAAGTCCTTTACATATAGTCTCATTTGATCCTCAGGTAGATGTTAGTACAGTGTTCTTCTTTTTTCCTTTCCTTTCCTTTCCTTTCCTTTCCTTTCCTTTCCTTTCCTTTCCTTTCCTTTCCTTTCCTTTCCTTTCCTTTCCTTTCCTTTCCTTTCCTTTCCTTTCCTTTCCTTTCCTTTCCTTTCCTTTCCTTTCCTTTCCTTTCCTTTCTTCCTTTCCTTTCCTTTCCTTTCCTTTCCTTTCCTTTCCTTTCCTTTCCTTTCCTTTCCTTTCCTTTTCCTTTCCTTTCCTTTCCTTTCCTTTCCTTTCCTTTCCTTTCCTTTCCTTTCCTTTCCTTTCCTTTCCTTTCCTTTCCTTTCCTTTCCTTTCCTTTCCTTTCCTTTCCTTTCCTTTCCTTTCCTTTCCTTTCCTTTCCTTTCCTTTCC